>NC_056727.1:697663018-697963018 GCF_019279795.1 Protopterus annectens
CAGGCCTGCTGAATCTAGCTTTGTTTATATGCTTGTTTTGTTTGCTTGTTATTTCCCTGGAACGCTAATTCCACCTAATACACAGCTTCTCAGCGCTTCTGTGGATCACTAGTGATATCTGCATTGCTTACTGTACTTATTTCCTTGTTTCACTTGAAAGTTACTGTTTTTCGTTTTTGCATTTAAGTTACCTGTAACACATTGCACTTAAGTTACCTGGCACTTGCTCACTAAAGCAATTATATAAGTCGGCACTAAAAATTAAAAGCACTACACCCTAACTCCCCACTGGCCCTTGTTTTCAATTATTAAGGAATTCCCAGTATTATTCTAGCATGTCCAAAGGTCAGTTGTCAATCTCCTCTCCGGTCCAGCTGGTGAATCTGGGAATCTTGAGGCAATGTTACAACTGCCTCATGTACACAGACAACCCTCTCCTCCTCCCAACAAATTCCAACACATGTGAGAGATGCAACCATATAGCCAAACTGGAGGCTAAGCTCCCTCAACTCAGTACTGGCATAACCAGTCAGGAAGAGAAGGAAACCACACTCACTACAATTCCAGTCTCACATAGACCTAGCACGACAGCAAACCAAACACATAATCACACAAAAACATACACGGAGGCTCTAAATAAAGATCTGCCGAAGCAGCAGAGACCTCCAAAGCAGACACCCAAGCAGCCGCTACCCCAAAACAAAACCCGTGCAACATGTATCTCACAAAGCCAGTGTGCCAAACAGTCACAGCCCTTAAGACTAAACAACACACCTGATACACTTGTAATAGGTGACTCTATCGTCAGGCACACTGACGTCCCGCTCACCAGGCTGAACAAGGAGAGGGTCACGGTGAGCAGCCTGTCGGGCGCTAGGATCCGTCACATAACACAAGCACTCAGGTCACTCCAAGGCAAGTACAAATATGACTCAGTCATTGTCGATGCTGGTGTGAATGACCCGAGACGTACCTCCCTGGACTACATGAAAAGAGACATAAAGGAGCTCTCTGAGCATGTAGCCCAGGCCGGTATGACCCTGAGCTTGAGTAGCATCTTACCCTCACCAAGAATGATGCCACAATATGAAGACAAGATGATCAATTTCAACAATTGGCTTAAGTACTGGTGTCATTCAAAGGGGATCCAATGCCTGTCAGCTTGGGATGATATGCTCGACAAGCCACGATGCTTCGCTAGGGACGGCTTGCACCTGTCACCCCTGGGCTTTCAGATATTGGCAAAGGCTTTTGCTACCCCCATAGTGCCTTTTTTAGGCAAGGCTCAAAAGACAAACCCACATCCATAGGTATCACAAGGGATAAGAAACTAAGAGTAATGCTACTCAACACCAGAAGTCTAAACCTCAAGATGCACGCACTCGAAACTCTCCTTAGCATGGAGAACATCGATATCTGTGCAGTAACAGAAACCTGGTTCAGGGCTCCCGAGAGCACCCCAGCACTACCAGGTTATACCTTATACCATGCTTTTTGGCCCCAAAACTTGGACCGAACCCCAAAAGGAGGGGGAGTATCGATATTCATCAAAGATACCCATACCTCCAGGTTGGTGGCAAAGCACAAAGCATCAGAGACTATCCATGTGGAACTAACAGTGGGTAAAACTGCCTTCCAGTTTATAGCCTGCTACAGCCCACCCTCCCAAACCCAGGAACCCCATTTGGCCTTCCTGAGAACACTGAAAAATATGTAGGTCTCTCCAAACACCATTATATTGGGCGACTTCAACTACCCAAACATAGACTGGGAGCATTACTCTAGCTCCAACACCCTAGCCCAAAGGTTCCTAGAATTTATAAACTCAAATGCTATGGAACAACTTGTTACCACTCCCACAAGAGGGGAAAACATACTGGACCTAATCATCACCAACATGGGGACTCTATGCTCCAGACCAGAAATGTATCCCTCACTGGTAAGATCAGACCATAAACTAATCTCACTGGATATTCACATCCCGACCCCACCCCCTGCCCAGAAAACCACAGTGAAAAACTTCTCTAAAGCAAATTTCACACTCCTCAAAACTGAGATGGAATCCTTCAAAACCCCCGGGCCTGTGGAAAATACGACCCAGACCGCAGAATCCTTTATAAACACATTCTATGAACACCTTCAGGAATGCATGGATCATGCAATCCCAAATAAAACCAAGACCCAATCCTCCAAAGGCAGACATCCTGTCTGGTGGACCCCAGCCATAAACAAACTATACAATAGAAGGAGGAAGCTACTAAATGATAGAGCAAAATCCCAAAAAGGGAAGGCATCACTGATCAGTATTAGCAAAAAACTACGGGCACACATAAAATTGTCTAAGGCCAGCTTCGAGAGAAAAATTGCACAGGACACTAAGGATAATCACAAGGCTTTCTTTAGTTATGTTAGGAACCTGGGTGGTAATTCCCAGATATGCTGAGAATTAGACCAAAATGACAAAAAATACACCAAACCCACAGACATTGCCAACATCCTAGCTGACAGGTTCAGCACAAACTTCTCCCCACCCTCCCCACCAAAAGGGCAAATATCTATCCCAGCAGAGTGCTGCCCCCCTGACATCTCAGATGCTCAGGTAAGAGCCGCCCTCTCCAAAGCAAAAAACACAGCATCAATGGGACCAGATGGTGTCCCGGCTGTCTACATGAACTCCAAGAAGAGCTAAACCCAAACATAAAACTACTGTTCAATCTCAGCCTCACTACAGGATATGTGCCCAAAGAGTGGCGTACAGCAACAGTGGTCCCTCTCCATAAAGGTGGTGCCTCAACGGATCCTGGAAACTATCGCCCCATAAGCCTGACTAGCTTGGTCTGCAAAGCTATGGAAAGGATCATCATGGACCTCATAAATAAAGATATTGGGGACCTACAAACACTGGATCCTACCCAGTTTGGCTTTGTTAAGGGCAGATCCTGCCTCTTAAACCTGGTTGATTTCTTTGAAACAGTCACCAAGGCCATTGACGAGGGGAAGGTGGTCCACACAGCCTACCTGGATCTCGCAAAAGCCTTCGATACAATACCCCACTCGGGCATTATAGATAAGCTCACCAGCTTAAATATAAACCCCTATGTCACTAGATGGATTGCAAACTGGCTCAAGGACAGAACCCACATGGTTAGAATTGCTGGAGCCATGTCAGACTCCAAACCAGTTACAAGTGGTGTCCCACAAGGCTCAGTCCTGGGACCTCTCTTGTTCGGTATATATTTCTCGGAGGTACAGGCCAACACGGAAGGACTGTGGCTGACCAAGTTTGCAGATGACTGCAAACTGGGCACCATAATCGACTCTCCAGCTGACACAAGCATCCTCCAAAAGGGCCTCATAGAAACAGACAACTGGTGCCAGAGCCATGGCCTCAAGCTAAATGCCAAAAGTGTATAGTCATCCCTTTGGCAAAAACAAAGTGCCCACAAATTACCACATAGGTGGTAATCCATTAAGTACAGAAGAAGTAATTAGGGACCTGGGGACCCAAGTTGATAGCAATCTCTCATTTGACAACCACGTGGCCAAAGTGGTTAGAAAAACATTGTATATAGCCCACCTAATCATGAAGGGATTCACATCTAGATCAGGGAGGTCATCGTGCCTCTTTACTCATCCCTCATCAGGCCCATAATTGAGTACAATGCCCTTTTGGGATGTACCTTACCAGACACCTGCAGCAACTGGAAAGACCCCAAAAGTACCTCACCAAGAGGATCAAAGGGCTCAAACAGATGCCATATGCTGCCCGGTTAAAGAAACTCCAGCTCTACTCAGTGGCATACTGCCTGTTCAGAGGCGATCTGTGCCTGACGTATAAAGCCTTGTCTGACCCGAATTAATGGACATGCTGCACCTCAGAAAATCCAAATCCCATCGAGCTCGCTCGAGAGACTTGAACCTCAGCACTGAAATAAATAGGACATGCTGGAGGGACAGATTCATAACCCAGAGGCTCCCTTCACTCTGGAATAAAATCCCAGTCCAGGTAAGGCAGAGTCCCTCATTGACTCTCTTCAAGAGGAATCTTGATGAGTGGATGGGAGATCATAGGTTTACCCCAGGTATCACTTCTGTGTCACTGTTAGACAGAGGCACAGTATACTAACCTCGAAAAAGGGCATAGCAAAATAAATTTAAAATGGGTGGCGAAAGCCAAACACATTCTGGCTAGGCTTATAAATGCCCTAGGGCAGATAGCCTAGTATGAACCTATGAACCATAATGGAACGGACTCCTGGCCCAGTTAAAGGGGGTGGTGGCACACATGATAGACACCTGGTAATTACTGCAATGTAACCCCCCCCCCAGCCGTAATGCATATCCTGTTCAAACCAATATCCAGCACATGCAGTACTTGACAGCAGGACCCACCACAACACAAATACAATGCTCCAACAGTTATTCATGTCACCTGTACATGTCAGGCCAATATCTGTAACATACCATGCAGATATGCCATTGTACCATAGGGAATGTACTATGTTGAATGGCTACACATTACAATGGTACAGATATGCACACACATCCATATATTGACGATCATGTGCAGGTATATATATATATATATATATATATATAGATATACATACATACATACATACACATACATACGATATATGGGTACATGCACATATACACAGACAAAAGAGTATTAGTAGCCATACATGTGTAGCAGTAGTGTGGACGTACTGGGTGAAATGTATATCCCCAGCCACAAGCCCTGTAACCAGTACCTGTGATATGTGTGGTGCGGCAACCAGCCCCTCAAAGGGGATACTTACATTGCACATACACCCACTCACAGTTCAAAGGACATGACACAACACACAGGTATGTATACACAGACAATCTTTATTTGTGTACCATACAATAATGTATGCCATTACTAACAGCACATGGATGTTGATGTATATAACCAGTGATGTATGCAAGGCCCACACATAACAGTCAATGCAGACAGTGCGGATACATATCATACTATGGTGTCCAGGCTAAGCCCTTCAATTCGCACAGCATTTGACAATGGATTCACCTGCGCAATACGTACCAGTCACCAATATCAGATGTAGTTCAACAGCCTCCAATTACACCCTGTAGTCAAGACCTAGGGGAGCATTCGTTACTTGTAGTAATGTCAATGTATCCATCACAGGTATGGTCCCTGGCCAACAAATGTTGTGGGTGTCCACGCTATGACTGGGATGATAGTAGGAATGCCAGCAGTGGTGAATGATAGGCCATTACCTAACAACCCACACCCGTATCACAGCAGGACAAGAGCTGCCATACATGTGGAGGACAAAGGCAGGAACGCAGGGCCATAACCGCAATATTGCAGTAACACACCCTGGAACATGCTGCTGTTACAAGATGTGTTGCAACATACCCCTATGCAGGAATACATCAGGTACACAAATGGATATAGCCATGTACTGCTAGCATGCAACACACACACACTGCCAGTGTAATATCTGACACAGGACCTGTGTGGTGGACAGACAACACATGATAGGCACACCTCTGTCCAGCTAGAGGATAGCCCACAGTAGTGAGCTATGCAGACAGACTGCAGTCCAAGGTAAACGAGTATATACGCACACACACACCCTGTAACACCAGTACTATGCATAGCATTACACCACTCTACTCACAGTCTGTCCGTATGTCCTGATCCTCCTACATATATGTGGCTGCCTTGAGTGTGCAGGTACTCCTGTAAGAGATATTGCTACCTGCTGTCTGTAACATTGATGCTCACACACAGGGATGTCCATCACACAGGGAATGTACAGGAAATACGCCATCATGATGTAGAGATTCATAGTGGGTGGTTGCCATGACAGTAGTAATTGGAAGTACTACACATGTGTAGTCATATACATATATATATATATATAGCTATCTAGATATGTACATGTCCATATTGTCCCACCATATGTACTGGACATGGAGTGTAGCCCTACCCCAGCCCCTACAGTCCCAATGTAGTAGTGCAGGGGGATGTCTGGTAGGTATAACTGGTATATTAGTAGACATTTGATACTGTCATTGGGATTGTTGTCACAGACACGGTGTGTGTGGAAGGTGATATATGCTCATAACATGTGTGCCATTGGCTACTGACAGACATCCTAAGGTTATCATGGTACAGTACCTGCATATATAGCAAGCTCGACAGCCATGTCACAGCACAGAGTAGGCCACACCTGTGTGACTGTGCATAACCACAACCAATGTGAACACAGCCACATATGGTATGCTAGCAAACTAGTATGATATATGGCCTATCTATCCTACACCATCCTCATATGTGCCACTCACAGCATGACCCTACATATACTGGGCTGTTACACAGTCCGGTCTGTCTGTGGTATGGGATATGTGTGTATATGGCCCTATACACATGTAAGGTAATATGGTACCATACAGTGGGGCAGCATGTAACAACAGATAGAAGGGGAGCTAGGACAATGACATCTACCACAGTCTGTACACAGGCCATAGTACATATTAACAATACACACACTGCCTACAATCAGCATCACTACACAGCCCTTAGTACTGTACAAACATCCACAGGAGTTCCAGGGTATGGCATTAAGTGTAACATACTGTACGTGACATGTGTAGCACTCTGATATATCACTGGCATGTTATCACATATGTTGACGCTGTTTACAGTGTACAGCACATATGCACCACTTCATGCATGACATATGTACAACAGTTGACAGAGGTGTGGCTGACAGCACATACACAAGGCCAGTATAGACATGTTGCTGTGATACCCTCATTAATCTACCATTGTAACGGGGTTTGTTGCAACATATGTCCAATGAGGGATATTTAGTCAGTAACTGTCACAGCCTTCACCATCAACGGACTTCAATCCTCACAGTACCGTCTGCATTCCACGGATAGATGCATCGTGGCTAACACATGACACCAAAGGCACAACACTGCCCAGTCTGAAGATGAGCCTGCAGATGGGGATTCCTGATATACATGGAACTGACATGGCAGGTATTGCGACATGTATGACAGGCATATCCAGACAAACACTGTTAATCCAACCTTACTCCACATGCAGTATAGCAGCACTTACGGTTCATAGGCAGGTCAGGCAAATCCCCCTCCTGTTTGTTGCCCTCTTCCCACAGTATATGCTGTTAGAGGTAAATCCCCAACCCATCTAAAAAGCTGTTTGCAAAATGACCATTCTAGCTCCTGCTCACAGTGACAGACAAGGGCCAAAACCACCAGGATGTTCCCAGGTAGTGGAGTGCATTTCCATGCAATTGGCTATGGGAATGTTACCACACCTGTTCCACATGCAATCAGATAGGGAAGGCCTGCAATATGTGCAGAGGCCATCAGCTGATCATGAGCATCACATTAAATACATATGCTGCTGCCTAAGCAATGCAGGTGTGGGCCTTCACATCCACCAGAGAGGGTGTGGGGGAGGCAGACAGAAGCAAATACATGTCAGGGAGGGTAAAACTGACACATGTTTGTGTCACACACCTACCAGCACAGGGTGTCATACACCCGACAGCTATGTAGTGCTATCACAGTCCATTGCTGTTACTGGATGCGCCACATGTGTTGTCTGGTGCGGAGCACTCAGAACATATATGTGATGGTGAGTGCCATCTGCTACAGGGATATGGTAGATATGCAGTAGGTGATGTACACGTGCCTGTCTGCATGAACCGGTGCCAGCGTCAGCACAAGCACACTCACACAGGGACGCACACACATTAACACACTCAGCAGGGCCAGGAGTGTGACCCGTCACTAGTGGGATTGCCACAACACATCAATGCGCAGGAAACACATGCACCACATGGGTGATACAGAGGTTGTATGAGCAGTGAGTATGAGGGGGTGTCAGACATAAGGTGGCATGCTTCACTGTGCCCTGGGGGGAGTAGTGCATGCAGATGTGGACATACGCACCATACAACACACACACGTACACACAGGGTCCAGTTCCGACATGCATGGGTGCATGTCTGCACAGGTGTGTGGTGGCCACAAGTGCCAACAGGCTATACAGGGGTAGGCGATGGGTATACTTGGCATCAACCCACATGACATTGGTCTGCATTGTGGCACAGGCCTTTAGCTTCTGCATTTGCCCGCACAGGTGGGTATTGCATCTGTCTTCCAGGCACCTGGGCGACCATTGCATGTGGCCAGTGCTGTGCATCACTTGCCATGTATGTGTTCCCTAGTCCATGACTTGGATGGTGTCTAGGATGTGCACACATCCCACATGCATGTACAGTGACATGTGGAACTGCACCTGGGGTGTCTGACCCATACTGTGAGCACAACCTATCATCAGATGTGCCAGTCTTGCCCACATGTGGCAGGTAGTGGTACTGGTCAGCAGATTTACCCTGCACCCACACTGATAGCATGCTAACAGCATTTCCTGATGTCAGTGCCATCTGTCCATGCAGGCCATGTTGTCAGGCATGGTATGTCTGTTGTGAGTCGCATGTGAAGGCACAGTGGGGTTGCTAACTGTGATTGGCAGGCCGTGATGTCACATGTATGGGTATAGCTTTGCACCCCAGCCTCTCAGCCATTTACATCTGTTATTCCTGTATGGTTGACATTGTGATATATAGTAGGGACACCATAAATGTAATTAGCAAAACCCCTCCACAATACCCACAGGTGTCACAAACTCACAACCACCTCTAAAGAGGACACCAGTTACAAACCCAGACACACCTGTCATGTCTGGGAGTAGAACCCCTACCTAGCTGGTGTACAACACTACAGCACTACTCAGTTATATTATGCACCACAGACATTAGTAAAGTTCATCTTCCCCAAAGGTGTATTGCACCATTAATGACATCAGCAGGACTACCAAAGTAGGGCATTTGTAATGTACTGCGAGTGAGTAGCCTATAATGCATTGCTCCATACACAGACACTGAGACACACGCATCACATCTGGAACTGACATGGATGGTGATGGAACACTACCACTGTTCTAAATCACACTACAGCTGTACGCAGTTACAGAATGTGCTACGGCGATTACTGGACTATCATGTTCCCAGAGGTGTCCTTCTAGATGAATGACATCAGCAGCCTTGGCAAAGTAGTGTAATTGTATTGTATGGCATGTGGGTAGCCTAAAAAGCATTGCTCTCTATCCAGTCAGACAACACACACACACACACACACACACACACACACACACACACACACACACAGTTTCCACGGCTGGGGTTCAAACACCTAACTAACTAGTTTATCACACTACAGCAATATGCAGTTACAGGATGCGCCACAGCGATTACTGGGCTATCATGTTCCCAGAGGTGTACTTCTAGATGAGTGATATCAGCAGCCTTGGCAAAGTAGTGTAATTGTATTGTATGGAGTGTGGGTAGCCTAAAAAGCATTGCTCTCTACCCACTCAGACACACACAGACTCACACACATACGCACAGTTACCACAGCTGGGGTTCGAACACCTACCTAACTAGCTTATCACACTACAGCAATACACAGTTACAGGATGCACCATGGTGATTACTGGGCTATCATGTTCCCAGAGGTGTACTTCTAGATGAGTGACATCAGCAGCCTTGGCAAAGTAGTGTATCTGTATTGTATGGAGTGTGGGTAGCCTAAAAAGCATTGCCCTCTACCCAGTCAGACACAGAAACACACACAGACTCACACACATACACACACAGTTGCCACAGCTGGGGTTCAAACACCTACCTAACTAGTTTATCACACTACAGCAATATGCAGTTACAGGACTTGCCACAGCGATTACTAGGCTAGCATGTTCCTAGAGGTGTACTTCTAGATGAGTGACATCAGCAGCTTTGGCAAAGCAATGTATTTGTATTGTATGGAGTGTGAGTAGCCTAAAGAGCATTGCTCTCTATCCAGTCAGACACACACACACACACACACACAGTTGCCACGGCTGGGGTTTGTACATCTACCTAACTAGTTTATCACATTACAGCAATACACAGTTACAGGATGCACCACGGCAGTTACTGGGCTATCATGTTCCCAGAGGTGTACGTCTAGGTGAGTGACATCAGCAGCCTTGCCAAAGTTTAATATATGTATTGCATGGAGTGTGAGTAGCCTAACAAGCATTTCACTCTACACAGTCAGAGACAGACAGGCACACACACAAACACACACTCACACAATTGACAGGTCTGGGGTTAGTACTACTACCTAACTACTCTGTCACTACAGCAGTATGCAGTTATGGGACACGCCATGCACTTTACTGAGCTATAGCTCTCCCAAAGGTGTAATTCACATTGGATGACCTCAGCAGGCTTGTCATACTACTGCTATGGGGAGGGCAGTGTGTTAATGAGCCATACCCCATTTATGTGGGGGTTGACATGCCACATGCGGGCATACACGGGGTCATATGTCACAGGTGCATGTATACAGCTACTAGATGGCTGCTTCCTTGTACAGTCTTGTTGCACATCTGGCATGTACACCACATAGTCTGTCATGCTGACAGGTACTGGTAGCTAGTATCCGCAGTAGGTTACATCCACACCTCATGTGTTGGGGGCCCTTAGGCTGTGTGCCAGTTGGGACAGGCCCACATGGCTCCTTGTCACAGTCACCCTCTTCCTCACATCTATGCCCATGTGCCTGCAGCTTATTATAGTGTGTTATCCTTATAACTTTGCCTGCATTCCTACCCACTGTGTGTGCAAGGCAGGAGTGGTGCATACTGACATGTGTTCACTCTGAGGACTGCAACTTCCAGATATATCTGGTCCACTGGTGTTTGCAGACATGGCCTTCATGTGTTTAAGTGTGTGAGCATGCCCAGTATGACCTCTCGGTATGTTGTTGACTGACATTGTCTTCATTCCTCTAAGTGTGTGAGCATGCCCAGTATGGCCATCTGTGTTGCATGTGTGGATCACGTCCAGGTTGTTTGTACTGTGATGCTGACATTTTGTTGTACACCAATGGGTAGCATGCTGTGTCTGCAGGGTATCCATTGGTCATTTGCCATTGACTGTTGCTACATTTCTGCATAGCGCGGGGGCACCTGACTGTTTCTACTGTTCTACACAGGACTGGGGGGGCACACCTGACTTACTCTATGTGTATGTTGGATGGAGGGGGCGCACCTGACACTTGTACACATTTTCTAGGACTGTACTGGTAAGTCAGGTATTCCATTTTAGTCTGTAGTCTTACCTATCCTGCTGGTTAGGGCTTACCAGTGTAGTACAGATCCTAGCTTTATTTACCTACATATTAGTGTCTGACTTCCTAGCCTTCACAACTTACATCCGACTGCCTGGCCTGCTGTGATCTGTTTGTGTAGGCCTGGGGGTGGGGTTAACCATAGGGCACATTTGGAGGCCATAGTACAGCATTTGTTTGTGTTTGTCTTCACCTGTCCTGCTGGCCAAGACTGTTGCTGGGTATGTGATCCTTCCTGACTGGTATGTGTGGCTCTTATGGACACCCCTGTCACTCAGGCCATTTCCTGCAGTGGGTTTTGTCACCCTGTGTAGTACTGGCTACTATGATGACTCCAGTATGTGTTACAGATCTCATCCTGCCACTATGGGTGTCTACTCTAGGCTGCTTTGACATCAGGCCACCCAATTCCCTTGCATGTTCACATCCATACCATAGCTACAGGTAAAAACACATTCTAGTCCATTTGACAATTGGTAGGTGGATTGACTTACCTTGAGGGTGTGCCGAACTTAAGGATGGTGCTGGAGGGCTGCCTATGTCGGATGCACATAGTACACTCCCTATACATGGTTAGACACAGGTAGTGTCATGTATGGCATCCCTTTTACCATCTGTGTGAGTCAGAGAGACATGTCATTCCCTGGGACCCTACTGTGTCAGTGCATATGCTATGCGTTGCCTCTTTGCCAAGGCCAGTGCATACTGGGCATGCCCCCTTCTGCCTACTGGAGAAGGCTCAGGTTGTTCCTCCTCCGAGTCACTCTGTACCTGCACAGGCCGTGGCATTGGTGGGGGGCTGTGTGGCCCTGCCCCATGCTGTTCCTGCTGCAGCTGTTTCTGCAGGATCATATTGTGTAGCATAGCACATACCATTACTGTTTGGGTACATGTAGCTGGTGAATACTGCAGGGCTCCACCAAATGTATCCAGACACCGGAACCCTGACCTGAGCATCCGAAACACATGCTCTATTATATGTCTGGCCTGTGCGTGTGCATCATTATGGCATTGTTGTTCAGGTGTGTGTGCATTTCTGATGGGTGTCATCAGCCACGGCTCCAGTGGGTACCCAGCATCCCCCACTAGGTGACTGTAGGGGATATACACATCGGCAAATCTGTGTTACAGCTGTGTCAGTCGCCATATGTGTGAATCGTCATAGCTTCCTGGGCAGCCAGCACACACACATTCAGTATAATGCCCTGGGCATCACATATGACCTAGCAGTTGATGGAGGGGATGCCCTTGTGGTTGATGTAGGCCCTACCCTGCTCACCAGGTGGTGTTTTGATGCATAAGTGTGTGCAGTCTACAACACCCACTACACGAGGGCAGTTAGCTATTTGGTGGAAGAGACACATATTGCGGGTCAACACCTCAAGTGTGTTGAGGAAATATACGTGCTCATTGGCATGTGCTGACATGGCATCCAGGAATTGGTGGAATACTCTGGATGCTGATGCCTGTGAGATGCCCATGTTATCCCCAGTTATAGTTTGGGAGGTACCTGTGGCTAATATACCTAGGCCTACACATACCTTGGTATCCACTGGGATGGGCTCCCCTCAGCCAGTGTGGTGTGTCAGGTATGGCCTGCACAGCTCAACGATTTGCTGTAGGAGGTCTCTGTCCACCCTATAGCGCTCCACTATCTCCAGCTCATGTAGCCCCTGGTAGGTTACCCTGGGTCTGTACACTCTTCTCTGTCTCCTCACTGTGGGTTATTTGGCAGCATTGACATCCACACCACCCTCAGCCTCTTGCACATTTTGTTCTATGTTGCCTGCTGCAGCCCTTCTCCTTTTGTAGGTTTAGTTTTAAAATGTCCCCGCTTGTATACACTGGTGGTGTAGAGTGTGGAAAAACCGGGGGGTAGGTGTTTGCTTGGTTTATAGTGGTGTTCTGTGCTGGGTTGGACTGCTTCCTGTGTGATTAGCTGATTCTAATACATTTCACCTGGCAGCTCAACTAGGTCTCCTTGATTACCTTCCTACTGCTGTTTTCCCTTCCCATTGCCTCCCTGTTTAGGCCCGTGTGTGCACCGTGCAAACGGAGTGCTCAAATGTGCACGGAGCTGCTTTTTCCTGGTTTAACTTCCTGTCTCTTCCTGTACAGCCTGGTGCGTGGCATGCACACCCACTTACACTTTGTAAAGAGTTCTAGGCAGGTTTAGACACACTCCTAGCTTAGCTGTGCTATGCTAGGATCAATCCCAAGCCACAGGTCTCCAATCCGCTTACAGTATGCCTGACACCCCCCCCCATGATGTCACCTATATCCTAGTCTTGCACCCAGCTATTTATACTCTTACACTCTTGGGACCTGCCTCACACCCTGGGAAAATCTGGGATTCACTAACCCTTCTCTCATTTGCATAGGATTGCCTGCTAATGCATAGTTACATGTACCACACTGAGCCTTCCCCCTTAGCAACCATTACGCACTGGCCAGGTTGTCTTCTGACTGCCATTGACTTGCATGGCAGAATACTGATTTTAGTTAGAATGCTTATTTTAGGTTTATTTTATTGATTTCCCCGTGATCCCGTTTGCACATTGCTACTCTATACTTAACCAGGCAAGAACGGCTAAGTTAAATTAAACATTTAATTTTTTTCTTTTACATTTTGTAATGCCAATGGCCTTCTACTTGGACATTGGCATGCTTCCTCCATGCTTTCCAGCCTTTATTTGGAGCTGTCATAGCTCAGTTTTGTATATTGTTGAACTGTACTCGGTTACTAACCGAGTACATTTCTGAACACTGCACTCGTCCTGCACGGACAGCTGCCAGCTTCCTGGATCGCATATTACCCTCATTTGCATGGTTTTCACCTGCAAATGAGGGTAATTTGCATATAGAAGCTTACTCCGTGCAGGATTAGCCTAGGAGCTCATGTGCACTTCCCGGGAGCTTGTTCCTGGATCGCACATCGGCCATATTGCCGAAAATAGCTCTTAAACTAATCCCGCATGCTATAAAGGGCTTTGTAAATCCGGGGTAATGTCTTACCACACAAATACAGGGCAATAAGGGGAAAAAAAGAAATCAAATGCCATCTTGGAAGTATTGAATAAAGAAAACTATAAGCAATTAAGACAAGAAGTGCAACTGTCAGAAGAGTATAGAAGAGGGAACAGATCAACAAAAGTACTTCGAAAGATAGATGTGATAAAACACACAGTATTAGAACAGAGCATAATCCATCATAAACTATTGCAAATAATAAACTAAAGATATCACAGGCAGTAAAACTTAGAAAATATGCAGATAAGGGAAAAGTACAAAATAAGCAATTCATTAATGACCCAAAAAGTTTTATAGGGAACTGGGGAAAAAAGGCAAAAGGAATAGAAAAAGCACAAAAAAAGAAAAATATCTATGAAGGCACTGTGGAACATATTAATGATGATGAATGGCTTAAGTAAGTAAAAAGTTCAAATGTACAGGATATGAAATGGGATGAAGTGGAGGGCAGAGAAATTGAAACAAAATTAAGAAAATCTCCTAAATGGAAAACCCCAGGACTAGATGCAGTACCTAACTTCTCGCTGTAAGTATTAACATCTTTACAAGAACATTTAGCCCTAAGTAAGAACTACTTTTATGCTCAGCATGAACAGACACCAACCTCCAACCTGGTTAACAACAGAAAAAATTATACTCCTTAAGAGTGAACCTGCAAGCTGTCCTAAAATCTATAGACCAATAACTTACCTGCTAATGATGCATAAACTATACACTGGAGTTGATGCTGACAGAGTTTATAGTCATTTAGAAGAAAACTCAGTCATGGCAACAGAACAAAAGGCTACCAAAGGAAAGTCATATGGAACAAAGGATCATTTGTTTTTATGGATAGATTGCAAAAAAACATTTCACAGCATCCCACATTCGTGGATAAAGGAGTGCTTACAAATGTATAACACACACCCTACACTGATCAATTATACTACGGTGAGCATGAAACAGTGGCAAACCACTTTGCAGCTAAGTCATGCTGAAGAACAAATTATTACCCAGGGATAAAAATTCAAAGGAGGATATTCCAGGGTGACTCTTTGTCACCGCTGTTTTGTCTTGCCCTTAACCCATTAAGCTGTCTGCTTAACAGATTAGGTCATGGTTACAATTTGGCTCCCAGACAACAACAAAGTGTAAAGACGTCTTATCTTTTTGTGGATAATTTAAAACTGTATAGTTCATCAGATGAGGACCTGAAAGCACAACTGGAAGTGGTTAAAACTTTCTCAGATGATATAAGAATGTCATTTGCTCTTAATAAATGTGCAAAAGTAATATTTAAAGCAGGAAAGCTGCAGCACCAAGAAAATATCAGTCTGGGACAGTAGTGTGACATAAAGGAACGTGAGCAGGAGGGAGTGTATAAATATTTGGGAAATGATGAAGGATCGACAATAAAACATGAACAGATGTGAATAACACTCAGTAAAGAATATTTTTGAAGACTAAAATTAATACTGAAAACAGCCCTGACATCTAGGAACAAATTGCAAGCTATAAACCAATTTGCTCTTACTGTTGTAGCTTACAGTTTTGGGGTGATTGACTGGCCCCAAAAGATATTTGATTAGCTGGACAGGAAAGCAAGAAAAATTCTTTGTGTGTGTACCAAGATTATATATTCCTCATTCTGAAGGAGGTATGGGCCTTCTTGAAATTGATGATGTGTATAGGTCTTCAATTGACCTCACCAGATCCAAATATAATGAAAGTTTTGAAACATGAAGAGAACAAATCTAGGAAGACTTTCCTGCTTAGTCTAGGAGAAGCATATTGGTGTCAAGCATGAATGGAAACCAAACCAGAAGTAGATACAAATCAATCAGCTACCGAATGTGCCAAAAAAACAAAAGAAAAAATATAAGAAGGACAAGATGAGAAGGCAAGAAATGTGGAAAAGCCGTAAAGATAGTTTTAAGTACAGAAACCTCCTGGAACAACTTCATGCCAATCAGGATCTGAGGCAGGAATGGTTAAGAACACGTGAATTTAAATCAAAAGATGAAAGGTTAATATTAATGGCCCTGGATAGTGAGCGATGAACATGTTGGTTTACAAAGTCCATTGAACATGTGACAGAAACAGACAAATGGAGATTCTGTAAAACAGAACTAGAAACAGTTGCATGTCTTGTTGCTGAGTGTGATACACTAACGGCAGAGGGCCTGTATTAAAGTTACCATACATCCGGGTTTCCCTGGACACGTCCTCTTTCTCGGGCTCCTGTCCGGGCTGTTTTTGAAAATTCTGCGATTTGTCTGGGTTTTAAAACCCGGTCAAATTGCAGAATTTTCAAAAAGCAGACATCCCTATTTCTGAGTTTTTTCTCCGCTTTTTTTTTTGATTGGCTCGTATACCGGTATATGAGCCAATCAAAAAACGGAGCTCTGTTCAATGCGGAACTGCTTGATGTTCCGCATTGAACAGAAGAGGGTCCGCTGTGCGTGTTTTTGATTGGCTCGTATACCGGTATACAAGTCAATCAAAAAGCAGAGCTCTGTTCAATGCGGAACTGCTTGATGTTCCGGATTGAACAGAAGAGGGTCCGCTGTGCATGTTTCTGATTGGCTCGTATACCGGTATACGAGCCAATCAAAAAGTGGAGCTCTGTTCAGTGCGGAACTGCTTGATGTTCCACATTGAACAGAAGAGGGTCCGCTGTGCATGTTTTTGATTGGCTCATATACCGGAATACAAGTCAATCAAAAAGCGGAGCTCTGTTCAATGCAGAACTGTTTGATGTTCCACATTGAACAGAAGAGGGTCTGCTGTGCACGTTTTTGAGTGGCTCGTATACCGGTATATGAGCCAATCAAAAATCCCCAAACACGGACCTTTTTTTTTGCACTTCAATTAAGTGTAGAAAGAGGATGAAAAAAATATGTGCTGCTAGCTGCCAGCACTTATTTCATCCTCTTAGGAAAGGTCTTTAGTTTTAGTCCTACAAGAGTAAAGACCTTTTTTTTTTTTTTTTTAATAATATGTGCTGGTAGCAGCACATTTTTTTTCGTCCTCTTTCACATACAAAGAATTATGGTAACCCTAGCCTGTATACTGAAGGGCTTAATAATGTGGCAAGACTGTTGCACTGGAGTTTGTGGAAACATTACAGTAATGACGTAGCTGGGAATCATGAGCCACAAAGTATTAGAGAGAATGATGAAGTGTACATCACATGGGGTTACCCATTACCAACAGTTCAAAAAATAGCTGTGAGAAAACCAGATATAGTAGTCTACAAAAAGAAGATAAAAATAGCACTGATCATTGAAATTGCTACACCTAGTGTATTAGTGTCTTACGTACAGAGAGAGACAAAGCCATAATACATCAAGATTTGCAGGCAGAAATTAGGGCAATGTGTAAGAAGGATACCCAGACAGTTCCAATAGTAGTAGGAGCAATGGGGTCTCATAAAAAATAATTTACTTTCTTATTTCGATATGCTACCGATCCATGTAAATCAATATGAATTGCAGAAGGAGTTAATTCTGGGCACATTGTGGGTGCTGCAATGAGCACTTTTGGCTAACATCAAAGACTGAAACAATACTAATTTCATGAACTTTAAATATGCTTTGACTTAGGAATTGGGTCCATTCCCATCATGGCATTAGAAACCCAAAAGACGTGGAGAAATTAAACAGAAACAAATATTGGGTCAGTCATGCTGCATCCTGATATGAATTTGAACTGCTCATCTCCCATCATACTTTCTACTACTTTGTATATTCCATTATCAAGGCACCCTCACCAGCACTGTCATGTAGTGTGATAGGAGTTTCATACTTCTGTACTGCCCAAAGTTGTGAATGTCCTCTTTGTTCTTATACACTGTCACCAGAATGCTTATTCTCCACTTATGCAGGATATATACCTCTCTCTCTCTCTCCATACTGCTGTGAGTACCCTTAAGAATCATTACTCCATGACTCATTAAGCATTTTTATCATATTTGCAGTGACTTTATCTGAACCTATTGGTTTTATTAATTTAATTTCCTTAGTGCTGTTCTTTCTTATTCTAAGGTGGATACTTCTTTCATTGCAGGTTTAGTTTGGGGCTATCTGTCTTTGATGATCTGTGGACTGGTGAGCAAATTGCTTTTGGCATCCCTTATAAATGGTGAGTATCTTCTAATCTATAGTGTCCTGTTTTTGCCTTGCAACTTGATAAGAGTTTCTGCATGCTATATGCTAAATCACTTTCCAGAAGCTAGTAGACTGCCTCCTCTGATGCCTTGTTTTTGCTACTGCGACTTCTCCTTTAGCCTGTTTGTTATTCAACCAGTATTACTTCTTAGTCTGGTCCATATTTTCTGTCTCCCACTTTAATCTGCATTCTTTCTGTTTTGTTTTTTTGTTTTTTTTTTGATAACTTCTGGCGCTTCTGTATTCCATCATCAGCTTTCTTTATGTACCTCATTTGCAAACCTAGCTCTGCCATGTATTTGCTCTGAAAGCTCATATTAGGACAGTAAGTCTACCTCACAATTCCCATACCATTTCTAGTCTGTCCTCCCCTTGAATACACCTGAAATAAGTGACTGTTTTGCACTGCCCTTCCACCTTGTCTCGTGGATGCCCAGGATGTCTAGATAGTAATCATATGAAATGTCAGGACCCACTAGACTGAGCTCCAAAACATAGAGACTGAATGTTAAAAAAAACAGACTTACATTATTAAGTCCGAGATGGCCATTTCTAGGAATAGTTCCATTTATTTGAGGAATGGCAGTGTTGGAGCTAGTATATACAAGTTTAGTGGTGCAGCGAGGCTTGCCCTCAACAAAAAAGAAGTTTTAAGGAGAAGTACAATGTTTAGATTTTCAGTCTTTTTTACCCTATGTTAGCACTCAACATTTTGAGTGCCAACATTTCAACAGGGAGCATGTCTAGACATCTTATCATCATGTCATCCACTTCCATGCTACAGCCCATCAGTGAAGCAGTCCTTAGTTCATTTTTGGTAGGTTGATTAGTTTTATTTCCAGCTATCCAGGTAATTGAAGTGGAGCAATGACACCAGCTGTCCAGTAGCTTACTGACCCAGAGCTGCCAGGCTTTGTGATGGGCACACACTTGCCAACAGAGGCATATAGAACCCTCCTACTGTTATCATGGATCCCTGGCATAGGTAAGAGTAGGTCGGGTCCTCAACCCACTTTTCACCAGCTAATACCCATTGGCCATTTTTGGTGATGTTAGTCAATATGACCATTATTGCCTAAAGCAAATTATTATACTAATGAGTGTGTAGTTGTGGCACAGTGAGTAATCTGTGATCCATGCTCTCCTATCTAGAGGATATTATGCACCACACTTAATGGCTAAAGTGGTTTGACTACATTCTTTACCCAACAGGCACCATCTACGGTCTGTGCTGCTGGCCATGACTCTGTTGGCATATCTCTCAACTCTGAGGTAGAAACACCCAGTGTATTTTTGGTAGACAGGAGGAGCCCACACCAATATACTGACAGAATCTTAATCTATGGTCAGTTATTATACCCAATAGTTTTGTGTTTTGTTTTTTACTTGCACAATTATATGTTATTGACTATCAGTATTATTAAGGTGCAGTAGTTTGATTGCTGGGTTGGGGGTAGAAATACCATTAATTTAGTTTTATTTGGGTTTGGAAGTAGTTGTAGTGCTCTAGCCAGATTTCAGTTTTGATAAATAAATGCTATAACTCATCTTGGAGCTGTTTGACTGAACAGGCTGCACATTAATGTAGTCTGCATACTGGATTATATTTGCTAGGAGGGAGGCTGTATACATTTTATATGTAAATGTATTATAGAGTAACAGTCTTAATACTGAACCTTGTGACAAACTTAATGTTGTATAAATGAAAATAATGCTTTTGTCTCACTTTTATTGGAGACCTCTTCAAAACACTTAATGTTGTTGTTGTTACACACTTAATGTTGTTTGCTGAGGAGTTGAAATAGACACACTTCTCTTTGGTATTTATTTCTGTGATATTACAACTGACATCGAGGGCCTGCAGCTGACCTAGTTTGCAGATGACTGCAAGCTTGGAGCTGTCATAAACTCTGACTTTCAGATTCCCAAGGTGGGCCTAACATGCACATACAAGTGGCATCTGGATCATTGCTTCAAACTGAATGTGAAGGAATACAGCATTGTGTCCTTAAGCAAATGTGGGCATTCTTGCCCCTACCACATAAGTGACACTGCTTTGAAAACTGACCCAGTCATTAGGGCACATTTATCAACAATGAACTATCCTTTATATGCTCCAGTGGCTTATCAGCTCGGGCAACTTGTAGAGCAGCAGGGAGGGATGGGCGTTTCCATCCCTTGGCTCAGTAGGTGCCTTCAGCAATGCTCTTTTGTAGAGACAAGTGACATTGCTAGTGGACACATACTCCAAAGGGAGTTTAGGATGGGGACATACCTGACCTGCTGTGGGGGTAGGGTGAAATGTAGCAAATCCCCGTTTCACACCCACCTTTGACCATCAGCACAAAAACTGTGAGGCAGGGTAAACAGGTTAGGTCATAAAGTAACAAAAAAAATCTTGAAGTAGGATGACTTGACCCCCCCCCCCCCCCCAGAATATCCTTAAGATCCTTGTTGGCCCTGGCTTAAATTTGGGTAGTGGATGGTTTGACTGGACTGCTGGTTCACCCAGCAAAGAATAACAGAAGGGGAGAAAAAAAAATCTCAAGAAAAAACTAAACTATCCACTGTCATTCGGAAATCCTTTTATCTAGCCAGATCAATCAGCAGGGGTATATCTTCCAGGGCTAAGGAAGTCACTATTCATCTCTACTACTCCCACATCAGAACTATGATACAGTATGATTCCCCTTTCGTATGTACCTGTCTAAACATATGACTCATCTTTAAAAAATGCCATGTTTTCTCTCTAAGACAAGGGGCGTGTCTACCTTAAATTACACTAACCACCATAAAGTGCTTGCTTCTCTCTCTTTTCTGTCTCCTACAGAGTCTTGCAAGGAGACCACTGTCTAGCCTACGCATCCTCAAAGGACATAATCCTATGTGACCTCCTTCACTTTCCAAAAAAAAAAAAAAAACAACCAACCAAAACACTCACTCATGAGATCTAAACTTCTACCTTAATATAAATAGGACCTGATGGAGGGAGCACTATCTCTCAAAAAGAATCCTTCTTCTATGGAATAGATTCCCCTCCTACAGAGTCTTGCACGGAGACCACTGTCTAGCCTACACATCCTCAAAGGACTTAATCTTATGTGACCTCTACACTTTCCAAAAAAAAAAACAACCAAAACACTCACTCTAGAGATCTAAACTTCTACCTTAATATAAATAGGACCTGATGGGGGAGCACTATCTCTCCCAAAGAATCCTTCTTCTATGTAATAGATCCCCCTTGGATTTAAAGCAGAGTAGCTCCCTCACTCTCTTTAAACATAACATAGGTGAATAGATGGGAAATCATAAATCACCAGGTCTGGCTCCATTATGCCTTTACTGCTAGGGGTTGAAACTAGGTATAAGTTTTTCATTTCAGGTGGTACTCACTACTTTTGGCTTGGCTACAAATTGTCCACTGGATCAATAGCTAGTATTAACCTATGACAGGTGACCGTGATGACTATAATACTGAAAGCATGTCTGCTAATATTTTAACATTGTTATTAGTTAAAAAGGAGATACTCTGCCATGTACCCAAGGCTTGGGGAAGACTAAATGTGAATTCAGCAGAAGGAGAAATTGAATGTACACCCTGGGAGGGAATTGAAAACTTTTGGGGTAGTTTTATAGAGGAATAAGAAAGGGAGAGAGTTTGATTATTCTGAGTCAAGTAGTGGGCAGCACTACAGGAGGTTAAAAAGTGAATAAGTGAGACAGAATGATACTGAATGGTGGAAGAAGGGACAGAGGGAAAAACAAAAGGAAGTGAGTTAGTGGGCAGATGGAAATAAGGAAGTTACTTAGGCATAGTACCACTACAGAATGAAAATGTAGTCATGGCCCCAGGAACTTGGGTTGATAATTCTCTCCTTAAGTGACAATAGTTGTAAGAAAATCCTTTTTTTAGCAGAGCTAGTTGCCAAAGGAATATCAGCAATGTATAAAGAAGTAGTCACTCACTTATATTCAGTATTGATCAGACCAATTATCGAGTGTGATGCCCCCCTTGGGAAACATATAAAATTAGAAAGACCCCAAAGGTTTTTAACCAATAATGTCAAAGGCCTCACTCAATTCCTTGCGCTATCAAGGGACACTGGGAGCTCTGCCCCTTTATTCACTGTCTTGCCTACTTTTGAGGGGGAAATCTCTGTCTTGCTTACTGTGCATTAAAATCTTGGCTGTCCTGGACCTCCTGTATCTCTGTAAGTCCAGTGGTTACACAGATACTCAAACCAGAGACTTAAATGTTCACCAACAGATAAACAAGTCATGATGGAGGGACAGGTTTATAACCCTGTGCCTCCATAACCTCTCACATAAACTTCACACTGCATGTTAAGCAGTGTAACAGTGCAACTAGATATTTTTCTTTAAACATAAGCTAGATGACTGGATGGGTTTTCACAATTTTCAATTAAATTGACTGTTATGGCCCACCTAGCAAAAGGAAGTGTGACCAACCCATATGATTCAATAGCCTTGGAATATCTATAAATCTATTTAAATGTTGTTCTTTCAATTGAAGTAAGCAAAAATACACCACTGAAGGTAGATTCTTTGTGTGTGTGTCTTAATGTCTGGGACTTGAACTTTATTTTTGGAAAACCAGAATGTTTTTAAAGGATGCTGGTAATTTATCAAATACTAAATTATGGACATGCCTTGATATTGATTAGCTTGTTTTAACTGTTACCCCTCCTGTTTTACAACCAAATAAGCAGCACTGCTGGGGTGAATCTTAAAGTCAAAATAGGAATGTTCTTATGGGTGATACTGCAGAGTTTGTTTACTAAATATTTTTAAAAGACAGACTATATGCTAGTAATCTACATGTTTTTACTGCTGATTGTCTACAAGAGGAATAAAAGGCTTGTTTTTTTTTCCTGAAATGTGAAACTGTCAGAAGAAAAAATTAAAACGAGTCGCATCTGCCTCAGGTGATTATTAGCAGTTAACCAGATTACACAGCATGCTGGCCAAGATGTCCGGTCTGGACTGATCTGATCTCCTCTGATCTGATCAACTTGTTTACTGACATCAACTTTTATACTGCAAGCAAAACAACTTTTTGTTACATTTCTGACCGTTGACAGTTGGCTATGAAAAACATATAGGATAAACATGTTTATCACAAATTACCTCAAACCCACAGTTAGTACAGAATGTTCAAGAAGTACAGAATATTCAAATCAACAATGGTAGCTCAAATTTTCCAGGACACACAGTCTGCCCCAGTAAATTAACTCTTACTCGGCCGTGCGTCCTTATCCCAGGCTTCACTGAGCTATAACCAAATCTCTTAATTCTGAAATGCAGAAAACAGATATCATTCAGGTTCATAAGCAATGCTGCATTTTGTTCACAGATGAGGCCCATCTTTGATAGGCATATCCCAACAAATAACATGTTTACTTTGCAAGAACAGGAAAAAGACAAATAACTGTATGTTTTTAAAACTTTTTCTCTTAACATTTCCCCCCTGAAAACACTTTTATTTGTCTTTTATTTCAGCAATATATGGTAAAAACTAAGTTTTTCTTTGCATACATTACTTCATTGGCAGGACAAATTTTTAAACTTCAAAAACACTTGCAAAGAGTCACATTTCAATGTATTCACTTTCACCAGTCTGTTGCAATTGCTGGTACATCGTCTTCGTAACAGCAGTATCAACCAGTCTTTGTAGAAGACCTCTGATACAGGGTATACAACAACAACCGCATACCACCACGATTGCCACAGTGACTCCAACGGACACCAGGAAACTGCTGATGAGATGACTCCATTTTCCAAACCACGCTTGTAGAAAATCTGTAAAGGGATTATTTACCTCAGAGTTCTCTGCCAGTTCTTCGGATAACATCTCCAAACCTTTCAAAGCTCGAGTGATACTTCCATCAGGCGCAGTGTTGTTTGGAATATATGTACAACAGAAAGTCCCAAACGTCTTGCAAACTCCTCCTTCTTTGGCCAGGAGCATATCCAACGCAATTCGATTCTGCCATGCCACCTGCAAAGTGGCCTCCAGTTGTTCAGCAATTCCTTTTAATGCATCTTTGATATAGTTCACAAAACGCTGCTGGTTATAGTAAATGTAGTTGATCCAGTCCACATTCTTATTAGGTTGAATCCAGACAAAGATGGGTGTAAAACCAGCTGCTATTTGGTTTATTGCTTTGTATTCATCAGGTACGCCAATGCTATCGATGTAGACACCGTTATCGAAAGATTGTTTCGGTGCCTCTCTTTTTCTCCTACTCAACCACTTCGGCTTTATTTCAAGTTCTCTTACGAAATTGCTTGCTGGAATTGGGAAAATGTAGAATGGCAGAATTAACTTTACAAGTGCACAAGTTCCCTTCCAGGGAATCATAAGCTTTGATCTGAGTTTGTTGTCTCCACATAACCACCATACGTCTGCTAAACTATGAGTTTGGTTCTCCAGAAATGGATTCCCATTGCCATTCACAGTAACATTGCAATAATTCTGTCCCATATTGCCATAATTTTTCCCTGTGCCATCTCTGGAAATGCACATATACGAACCTGGATAGGAAAACGCTGCAGGCGGTTTCTCAACTTTGTTTATGACCGGAAAACGCTGAGTTTCATCTTTGCATTTATCTTCAGTTTTGTTGAAGAATAATTTCAACAGACACATTAGGTTACCTTCATCTTGCATCAATGGGACTGTTGCTAATTGCTGTTTACCTTCAGCACAAGAGATACACTTCTCACGATGTGCTTCTTGGGTACTATATCTAACTCAAGATAACCATTCATTATGGTGTACGAATCCCATCTCGAGTAACAATTGTTCTTCTTTTGTGAAGGCAAAATCTGCTTTATCTGTAGCATTCTTAAGGCTTTGTACTTTAAGTTGGAGGGTCCCCAAAGGATCAGTTCTAGTTGGAAGAGACACTCCGATTCCATAAACTCCTGAATCACTTTCTTGTGGTGACACAATGGTTATAGTAACTACTCCGGTACCTTGGAAATGTGCAATTTTTATTCTTTGTTGTCTGCTTTTATCTTTCTCTGGTATCACTGCACCACTTGTTTCCCATCCATTCACATCTGTTGCCCACCAAACACTTGACCAGGACGTACAGTCTCTATTGCACAAGTATTTTGCACGAGTCAAGAAATTATTATTGTTCCATTTAGAACAGTCCAAAATTCCTTCACAAAGTTTCACCTTAAACACAGTAGTAACACCTGTTTGCGCTTGCAGCACCACCATTCCTTTTTCTCTTGCAACTGTTCCATCTCGTATGGACATATTTACTTTCACCACCAAAATCATCATCATGTGACAGTTCAAGTACCAGTTGAACATGGCCATCCTCCCTAAGGACTATCTCGCGCCATTGGTTTCTTCACTGGGTTTGAGATGAACTAACCCCTATTGGGCTAATCCCCCTTTGTAGCAGACTTTGTGCTCAGAGGTCTGATGGAGTTTGACCAATATCAATGGCAGAAGGAAGAGCCTTGAGTTTTTTATAGTGGGTGATATGAATCCACGAAGTCCTCTCAGCGATCTTTACAGCTGTAGGTGTCGAGATAAGTACTTGGTATGGGCCTTCCCACCTGGGGGATGACCAATTCTTTCTCTTCACAATTCGGATCCACACCCAGTCCCTGGGTGCCATGCTTAACAAGGTTTCATTTCTGGAATCTGCAAAGGAGTCCTTGGTTACAAGAGATTTGACATTTAGCAGCTTCTTCATATAATCCACTAGATCCTCACCCCCCTCACGTTCTGCTGGCAACAATCCTTGCCACTGCGGGACATAATATGGTCTTCCAAACAAAAGTTCAAATGGTGTAAGTCCTTTGTAGGAAGGTGAGATTTGCATATACAGGAGTGCCAATGGAAGGCACGCAGTCCATGACCTATGTGTTTCTGCCATTAGTTTGCGGAGCTTACTCTTCAAGACACCGTTGTGTCTTTCCACCAGTCCAGTTGATTGGGGATGGTAAGCACAATGATTTTTGAGATCAATTTGAAACACTTGACCCAATTTCTGAACAATCTGGTTAACAAAATGAGACCCATTATCACTGTAAATGCGTCTTGGTAGGCCAAATCGGGGAATTATTTCTGTAGTCAAAAGCTTTGCTACTGTTTGTGCATTCGGATGCTTTACTGGAAAAGATTCTACCCATTTAGAAAAAGCATCAGTAATGACCAAACAGAACCTTTTTCCCTCTCAGGGTGTCAATTCAATAAAGTCCATACAGAGTGTGTGGAATGGATACGGAGAGGTAGGGAATGCCTGCTGAGACTTTTTAACTCCCCCCTGAGCATGATACTTTGCACATAATAAACAAGATAAACAGAATTGATTTGCATAAGTTGAAAACCCTTTACACCAAAACACCTTGGACACTATTTGAACCATCATCTGTACTCCTACATGGGCAGGTCCATGGCTAACCAATGCCGCATACCTAAAAAGGTTTGAGGGTAATACCATTTTGCCATCTGATGCCCTATACAACCCATCCTGTTGAGTGATACCATATTTTACCCAACGACATTTTTCCTTCTGTGTTGTCAATGTTTGCATTACTTTTAGTGTCTCTAAGTCTAAGAGGTGTCCGGGCTCTAAATCATTGTCATGTAAAAGCAAATCATTTTCTTGAGCTGCCTTTTTTGCAGCCATATCAGCAAGGGCATTTCCCCTGGAGACAGGATCTTTTCTGTTGGTATGTGCGGAACATTTACATATCGCTATCTGAAGTGGTAGTTGCACTGCATCTAACAACTGTAAAATTAAATCTCTGTGATTTATTGGTTTGCCTGTCGCAGTAACCATTCTCCTAATCTTCCACAGTTGAGCGAAAACATGTACAGTGAAGAAAGCATATTGACTATCTGTATAAATTGTCACTTTTTTACCCTCCCCTAAGGTACAAGCTCGAGTCAAAGCCACCAACTCAGCTGCCTGTGCAGAATAAATGTTTGACAATCCTTTTGCCTACAAAACTTCAGTTTCTGTGGTGACAGCATACCCTACTTGTGTTTTTCCTACAGTGTCTTTCTTTGCTGATCCATCTACAAACAAAATGAGATCAGAATCTATCAACGGAATGTCTGTTAAATCTGGTCGGGGAAGTACTTTGTCATGAATGCTCTCTAAACAAATGTGTGGAGTACCTTCTTCTGGAGTCAGCAAAAGTGTCGCCGGATTAAGAGTAGTACATCTTTCTATGGTCATATGAGGCTGTGTCAGCAGCACTGTCATACACGACAAATGTTGACTAGGAGATTAAAAGGTTATCTTATCTTGAAAAAGTATAGTAGCTACTGAATGTGGAACCCACAATTGTAATGGGTGAAACAAAACTAATGATGCTGAGGCTTGTACTGTCATGGCGGCCGCCACCACAGCTTGAACACAATGCGGCAATGCCCTTGCAACAGGATCTAATCTGGAGGAGTAGAAAGCTATCGGCCTCTGTTTATCCCCATGTACTTGTACCAGAACCGAAGTCATATATCCTCCCTTACAATCAACCATTTGCTTAGTTATAAAACTATTTATCGGAGCCTTACAACCTTTAAGAAAAGCGTTTTTCAATTCCTGTTCGTACGGACTATCAGTAGTCTGATCCTGCGGAATCATCATTCCACAATGGTTATTGAACACTTCTGTCAATCTTACACTATAGTGATCTACAGATTCATCATCATTTTGGATGCACTGATTTATTACTGTCCAATCTGCTCTTGGACGCCACTTATCAGAAATTCTCTTCAACAGATCAGTGACTCACGTGTCTAACACCCCAGAATTATGCTTTAATGTAGTGCCGTCATCTGCCTTACATGTCCAAGTACCACAAACTAAGTGCCAATCTGGACCCAGGATTTGTTGCACTATTTGTTCTACTTCTAAACCATTTAGATGATAACTTAAACGCATACCAACTATGTCCTCAGAAAACTTTTGAAAATTAACCTTGGGATGAGGAATACCATCCATAGCTCGTTTTATATCCTCTCTAGCACAGGGACAATAAACTAAAATAGTTGGCTCTTGTCCAACATCCCCTGCTTGTGGGTTTGCAACTTGTATTAAGGGAAGGGCTTCTGAGTGGTCAGAAAGTTTAATGGCCCAACGTCCTTGCCCTGCTGGTCCCGACCTTAACTGCATAGGTTGGTCTACCTGTTGCAAAGCAACCTTGGGTACTACAGGAATTTGCGGGTAAATTGGAGGGGTCACAACGTTTCCTTGAGCAGCCAATAACCCACCCTGCTGTACAGATTCCACATCTTCAGACTGATATTGAGGAGGTTCCGCCAGTACAGCAGCAGCAATTTCCCCATACGGTGGGGCAGTTGCCTGCCTTTGTACCGCACAAACTGTATGCTCATCCTCCTTATCTAAAAATAAAGCTACTTTTCCACTTGGCACCAGTGATCCCTTTTGATTTATTTTTTTCTTTTTCCTGGCACTGTCTTTCTTTTATAGCTCATTTATTTGCCTCTTCTAACCATTTTTGTGCTTGGGGAAATCCCAATTGTCTTTGTTTTTTAGTTCTAGTTCCCGCATCTATTTTCAAATCTCTAACCAATTTTGCACAGGCATTCTTAGTCAGTGTACCATCAAAATCATATCTCGACTTCCACTTTTTCAAAAATTTAACATTATTTTTGTTTAAACCTTTCATATACTTAGCATCAACATTTAAACAGGCATCACTCTCACACTTGCAGCAACTCGAACCCATGTTTCCCCTAGATTTCTTATTTTACCTTTCCCTTTTGTTTTTTTTTTTTTTTTGTTTTTGTTTTTTTTGCCTCAGGTATTTAGGACTGTATCAAAATTATTTTTCAGGACTTATTATAAAATGGGACTATCTTAATGTGTGACCCTAACAAAATAATCTTAACAAGTAATCCTACCCATCCTTAACTAAAAATAAAACCTTGTCGACAAGATTAAATTAAATTAAAAGAAATTTATTTTTCATCCTACCTGAACCAGATGAGACTCCGTTTCCCCTTTTCGTTCAGAAACCGTCCCTCAGATAGGGATCAGAGAGCAGCCGGCCTCTTCTCAATGACAAATCAGTCAGAGGGCTTTCAGTTGAGGGAATCTTAAGATGAGAAACCCTCACCTGCACAGGTTTTTCGGTTTCTCTGTCGGTCTGATCCGTATCTTCGTAGAGGTTTCCAGTCCGAAGGACCAAAATGTCAGAAGAAAAAATTCAAACGAGTCGCATCTGCCTCAGGTGATGAATTTTCCTTTATTAGCAGTTAACCAGATTACACAGCATGTTCGCCAAGATGTCCGGTCTGGACTGATCTGATCTCCTCTGATCTGATCAACTTGTTTACTGACATCAACTTTTATACTGCAAGCAAAATAACTTTTTGTTACATTTCTGACCGTTGACAGTTGGCTATGAAAAACATATAGGATAAACATGTTTATCACAAATTACCTCAAACCCACAGTTAGTACAGAATGTTCAAGAAGTACAGAATATTCAAATCAACAATGGTAGCTCAAATTTTCCAGGACACACAGCCTGCCTCAGTAAATTAACTCTTACTTGGCCGTGCGTCCTTATCCCAGGCTTCACTGAGCTATAACCAAATCTCTTAATTCTGAAATGCAGAAAACAGATATCATTCAGGTTCATAAGCAATGCTGCATTTTGTTCACAGATGAGGCCCATCTTTGATAGGCATATCCCAACAAATAACATGTTCACTTTGCAAGAACAGGAAAAAGACAAATAGTATGTTTTTAAAACTTTTTCTCTTAACAGATACCAAAGTTAAAAATGCCCCCTATGAATTGTTGCAGAAATTGAAAATCAGGTACTGGGTATTAAACGTTACACAAAAATATGATACAACCTTTAAAAGGGCAAAATAGCTGACTAAATTATGTACCCACAATCAATAGATTCATTTAAAACTGTCAGTAAGCTGCTTATATTAGAGTGCACTTGTCTTTAGGGTATTGTGGTAAAACACGTATCAGGTACTGCATGCAACAGAGTGGGGAAACTTATGATTCGACACATAAGGCACATACCTTCTTTTTTTTTTTAAACAGCTTTATTGAAAACATTAATATAATGAACAGATATTTTGAAAAAAAATTAAGTTGAATTTTTTTAAATTACAATATTTAAAAAAGAAAATATTAATACAATAACTATAATAGCACAGTAAACTATGTACAATGATGTTCACTATATATTGAATAACAAGATCAATTAATTTATGTTTGGCAGAAGAAAAATGAAAACAAAGAATAAAAGATTAAAAAAAAGGAAAGATTACTGCATTAATCATTTATCCAGTTCTTTAACTAATAATTCATGAACATTTTCCCATTTGTAATATAATTTTGTATTCCTTGTAGATTTAGATTTGTTAGTTAACATTTCTAACTTAGATATTCCTAAGAGAAGACCTTTAAACTCTTTAAATGAGGGAACTGATGAGGAATTCCAATTTCTTGTAATTATTTTCCTGGCAATAGATAGTATAGACCAGAGCAAAGAATATTTGTTTTTATTTATACAGTCTGGGACAGGTGTATTAAATAATACAAGTGACTTTGTCTTATTCTTCTTCTTGTCTTTCGGCTATTACCATTAGGGGTCGCCACAGCGGATCATTTGTTTCCATTTCTTCCTGTCCTCTGCATATTGCTCTGTCACACCAACCACCTGCATGTCCTCTCTCACCATATCCATATACCTTATCTTAGGCCTTCCTCTTTTCCTCTTACCTGGCAGCTCCATCCATAGCATCCTTTTCCCAATATACCCAGCATCCCTCCTCAGCACATGTTCAAACAACACAATCTCGCCTCTCTGACTTTGTCTCCAAATCGTCCAACCTGAGCTGACCCTCTAATATACTGATTCCTAATCCTGTCCATCCTTGTCACACCCAGTGCAATCTTAACATCTTTAACTCTGCCACTTCCAGCTCTTACTCCTACATTTTTGTGAACGCCATCATCTCCAACCCATACAACATAGCTGGACTCACTACCCTCTTGTAGACATTCCCTTTCACTCTTACTGGTACCCGTCTGTCACAAATCACTCCTGACACTCTTCTCCACCCATTCCACCCTGCCTGTACTCTCTTCTTCACCTCTCTTCCGCACTCACCATTACTCTGAACTGTTGATCCCAAGTACTTAAACTCATCCACCTTCACCAAGTCTACTCCCTGCATCCTCACCATTCCTCTATCCTCCCTCTCATTCACACACACATATTTTGTCTTAGTCCTGCTGACCTTCATTCCTCTCCTCTCTAGAGCATATCTCCACCTCTCCAGGGTCTCCTCAACCTGGTCCCTACTCTCACTACAGATCACAATGTCATTTGCAAACATCATAGTCTATGGGGCCTCCTGTCTGATATCATCTGTTAACTTGTCCATCACCATTGCAAATAAGAAAGGGCTCAGAGATGATCCTTGATGTAATCCCACTTCCACCTTAAATGCATCTGTCACTCCCACTGCAGACTTCACCACTGTCACACTACCCTCATACATATCCAGTACCACTCTTACATACTTCTCTGCCACTCCTGACTTCCTCATACAACACCACAACTCCTCTCTAGGCACCCTATTATATGCTTTCTCCAAGTCCACAAAGAGACAATGCAACTCTTTCTGAACTTCTCTATATTTCTCCATCAATACCCTCAGAGCAAACATCACATCTGTAGTGCTCTTTCCCAGCATGAAACCATACTGCTGTTCGCTAATAATCACCTCCCTTCTTAACCTAGCTTTCACTACTCTTTCCCATAAATTCAAGCTGTGACTGATCAGTTTTATCCCTAGTTACTACAGCTCTGCACATCACCCTTATTCTTAAAAATAGGCACCAAAACACTTTTTCTCCACTCCTCAGGCATCCTCTGACTTTGCAAGATTTTATTAAACAATCTGGTTAAAAACTCCACTGCCATTTCTCCTAAGCACCTCCATGCTTCCACTGGTATGTCATCTGGACCAACAGCCTTTCCATTCTTCATCCTCTTCATAGCTGTTCGTACTTCCTCCTTGCTAATCTGTTTCACTTCCTGATTCACTATCCCCATAGGTTCATAGGTTGGTACTAGGCTATCAGCCCTAGGGCCTATACAAGCCTAGCCATAACAATTCCCTGGCTATTTCTTCCCACATTATTTACTTTCCTGGACCCCTGTCTAGCAGGGTGACTGACGTGATCCCTGGGGTGAATTTCCTTTCTCCCATCCAAACATCAAGGTTCCTCTTGAAGAGGTCCAAAGAGGCACTCTGCTTGACATGTATGGGCAATCTATTCCAGAGTCTGGGGAGTCTCTGGGTCAGGAACCTATCCCTCCAGCATGTTTTGTTTATTGTGATGACAAGGTTTAGATCCCTGGAGCGTGTAGCTCTGAGGGATTGGGATTTCTTTAAGTGTAGCATGTCCAACAGCTCTGGGTTTGACATGGCCTTGTATGTTAAGCAGAGATCGCCTCTGAGTAGACGATATACGACAGAATATAGCTGGAGTTTTTTAAGGCAGTCAGCGTAGGGCATCTGCTTTAGGCCTGTGATTCTTTTAGTGAGGTATTTCTGAGGCCTTTCCAGTTGTTGCAGATGTCTTGAGAGGTACATACCAAATGGGGCGTTGTATTCTATAATGGGTCTAATGAGGGATGAGTACAGTGGGACAATGACCTCCTTTTTTCTGGATGAAAAGCCCTTTGTGATGAGGTGTGCCACATAGAAGGATTTCCTGACTGTTGTGGTGATGTGGTTATCGAAGGTGAGACCACTGTCCACCTGTGTCCCTAAGTCTCTTATCACACTTTCTGTGTTTAGTGTACTGCCACCTATATGGTAATTCATAGATACATGTTTTTCCCAAAGGGGATAACAATACATTTCTTGGCATTGAGCTTGAGCCCATGGCTCTGGCACCAAGCATCTGTTTCTGTAAGGCCCTTTTGTAGAGTATCCACATCATTTGGGGATTCAATAATGGCTCCCAGTTTGCAGTCATCTGCAAACTTTGTTAGCCAGAGTCCCTTAGTGTTGACCTGTACTTCAGAGAAGTAGATGCCAAACAAGAGCGGCCCCAGGACTGAACCCTGAGGTACTCCACTTGTCACTTGTCTGGAGCTGGATTTGGAGTCGGCTACTTCATCATCATCTGACCTTTTCTCTCTCTCATTCTCTTCATTCATCAGTACATTCATCAGTGACTTTGTAAGCATAAAATTGTCTGTAAAAATTGCCTGTAAAAAAAGTGTTAACTTCTTCCCAAAATTTATTTAATAGTACACAGTCATAAAATATATGAGTCCAATCAGCGTTTGTTACTGCATTACACCTTCAGCAAACAATATCTTGTTTAGTTATCTTACACATTTTCTGAGGTGTGATGAAAGATTTATGTAAAAATATCCATGTGAAGATTCTCCATTTAATGGAGGAAGTGGTTTTGCTGGCTGACTAAAGGAAATTAACTTTGTCTTTTTCTGAGGGAATAAAACTATTGATTACTGAAAATGAATTATAATAGTTATCTGAATATACATCTAGATCTTGTTTAATTGCTTTATAAATATATGATATACTATTTTTAACTGGTAAAGTATTATAAGTGTATAAAATCAAATATTGAATAAGTTTTGGGTACTGAATTTTCTAGCATTTGGGAGGATTAAAATTAGCTTATCTAGAATATATTTTCTAAACTCTTGCAAATCTGACCACAGTAAAGTGTTAAGGTTATATTCATCTATAAGAGCATTGATAGATTTTACCTCATTTTTATTGAACATCTGATGTCAAAGCATTAATTGTTTTTGTTTAAATAACATTTTAGAATGATCTGCAGATAGAATTATGCCTTGTGAACAGCCAATTTTCAAAGATTCTAAACCTAAATATATAGTTTTTAAAGGCCCTTAGAATTAAAATTACATAAGTAGATTTAAGCATTTGAATGGAATAACTGGAAAAAATACTCCCTGAAATTACATATAAATGAATTATTTATTAACTGTGGTAGATGTTTGTTATCTTTGTTTTTGGTATTTTGGGATAAATTCAACATAATTTTTTTCCATTTTGCAAAATACTCTCCATCTATAAGATAAACAATTGTTTTAATAACTGATGCAATTGAATAAAGTTCTAGATTTGGTAAAGATATACCTCCATTTTCCCAACTATACATATGATAGGACAATGCAATTCTAGGCTTTATCGGATGCCATAAAAAGTTCTTAATCAGTGTGTTAATTTTTTAATAAAAGAGCCTGTAGGAGGAATAGAGATAGATTGTATTATGCATAAGATCTTTGGAAGCAAGATCATCTTTATAATGGAAAGTTTTTCATCCATTGTAAATAAAATCTTGTTCCACTTACTAATTAGAGTCTCTATGATTGTTATACTTTTACTATAATTTAGATGTAAGATGTCTTTAATATTGGTTGCTATAATTATATCTAAATATGTTATTTGTTGGGACTGAGGTATATATTTTTTTATATTGGTCATGTATATTATAACTTTTGGAACCAATTAGAAGAATCTGTGTTTTAGATTTATTAAAATTAAGACCAGAACTTTTTTGAACTATATCCATATTTTAAAACAATTCTTGTAAGGTAGAGTTAGTACCACCAAGAGTGATTAATACATCATCAGCAAACATATGGATTTTTGATGTTTCATTACAATTTAACTTATATTCTTGTATATTATTGTTATGAAAGTGGAGACAGAGGGCAACCTTGTCTGGTTCCTTTAACAATGGGTATGTTCTGGGATATACTTGTACCTATTTGTATGTAGGCTTGATTTTCATTATATAATTGAGTTATAAGATTAATATTAGAAAAGTTTAAGTCCTTCAGTAAGATAAAAAGATAGTTCCAATTAACTGAGTCGAAGGCACAATTAATATCTAAATTAACAAGAGTCAAATTAGTCTTTAAGGCTTTTACTGATTCAATTAAAGTTATTGTTCTTTTGATGTTATCATAAGAAGTTCTATTAATTATAAAACTTGTTTGATCCATATCTACCAGGAATGGTAAAAAATGTTTAAGTCTATCAGTATAAATAGACATGAACATTTCATAGTCTGTGTTTAATAACAAAATGGGCCTATATGAAGCACATTTTACAGGATTTTTATCAGACTTTAGTATGGGGGAAATAAATGTGTACTTCTGGGGGGGGGTATAATGTTGTTATTTTGAGCTATACTGAATACTGTATGTTGTAGAGTTAATGATTTAGCAGGCAAAACCTTGTAAATTTATATTTTGCTTAAGTTTAGTTATTTGATCTTTTACTTCTTTAAAAGATATTTGTTAATCTATTAATTTTATTTGTGCTTCTGATAGTCTGCTCTTTATATTATGTATAAAAGATTGAATATCTTTTGTACTATTAATGCTATCATTGGGTTGGTTTAATAAAAAAAAAATTCTAAACTCACTTAATATATTTGGTAAATCAGATACCATTTTTTTGTTGGAGAATAGATTTCTTTAATATGGTTAAGTTTATTTAATCTTTTAGTCTTGTTAGCTAGTATATTCATAGATCTAGGATTTATAGAAAAAGTATGTGTTTATATTTTCAAGATTTATCATGAATTTATGGTTTAAAATTTCCATATATTTATTGTTGAAAGTATTTATTTAATTCATTTTTTCTTTCTTATCTGGGTTTTTTGAAGCATCAAACCTTAAAGCATCTAACTTTGTTTGTATATCATGAAGGTCTTTATCCTACGAAATTCTTTTCTTTTTATACCAATCAATAATTTTACCATATAGGTAAGCATTTAGAGCACCCAAAATGTATAATTCAGAAGTTCCCTGTGTACTATTAAGTTCAAAAAAATTTTCACTTCTGTAGTGAAGAAATCAATGAAATCTTTCAGTTTAATTATGTAGGCTGGTATCCTTTTAATTTGAACATTAAATGTGGAGTTTAGTATAAAATCAAATGTTATGGAATTATGGCCCAAAAGGGGACATGAAATCACTTTTGAGTTTGATAAAAAATCAGTTAAGTTATTGGAAATTAATACCCTATCTATTCTTGAATATGAATTATGCCTATGTGAGTCGAATGTATAGAACAGTGACTTAGCATCAGTAAAGTTATTAATATCTTTCATCATATATGAATCTGAAAATTAATTCAATAATTTAGCTATAGTTGGAATGTTCCTTTTACCACTGGTACTCAAGTCTTTTATGTCAGAAATACAATTAAAATCACCTGCAAGAATAATACTACCCTTAGAAAACTGAATTATATGTTCTATATGTTGTTTCACTGTTGTAGGTCCAATGCCAGGAATCCAATACATATTTATTAATGTCAAAATGTTCTTATTAAATTCTATCATAACTGAAAATAACATCCCCTTGTTATCTTTGTAGGTATCAATTATTTTAGGCATAGGTAATGTATTTTTCCATAGTATGGCCACCCCCTTTTTTGTGTATGTTCTGAGCTAATCAAAAGTTTTTAAGATTTGGATTCCAATTTTGTGACATCTTCAGTTAGTAAATGAGTTTCTTGGAGAAATATTAATTGAGAATTACACAATTTAAGATATTTGTTCAAAGATCTTCTCTTATTAGGATTATTTAATCCGTTGATGTTTAAGGATATACACTCTAATGATGTCATGCAACATTAATGTTCTGAATATCTGTTGTTGAATAACTCTCCTATTTTCCCATATTTTATAAGTCAATAGAAATGGACTATTAGGAATACAATTATAATGTACACATGAAACATATAAAACTTTTATCCAATGAAATATGTTTATATCAAATTCAATTTTGTAAGACTTGGTGAACATCATGATAACTATTAACAGAAACTTATAACATTTACTAATAACATAGACTCTTTCAAAAATTAAAAAAAAAAAAACACTGGAGTTAGAAACTCCTAATTTGAGTGATATATGTCACCCAAATTGACCATCAAGCTAGTAACAATACTCATCTCCTCCCTGTCTAAATATATATGTTGTTGCATAATTTAACAAACACCCATTAGAACTGTGTTTACCAGTTCAAGAAACAAATTAAAGTAAATCAAATGTAAGCACATACCTTCTTTGAAGAGCAAATATGGCACTAAGTTGTAATATTTATTTATTTTTCCCCTTTTTCTAAACTGAGAGTGATTTAGTATGGAGAATTGTGTATATTAAAAGAAAATGCTAACAGACTCTTGACTCAGACAAGTAAGACAAATATGTGGTCTTACCTTCCCTCATGTAGTTAGGATGGAGAGTCTGTTTGGGAGGATGCCTATTTAAAGCTAAAGTTCTCACCATGGGAAAAGCATTTGGAAATATGTTGGGTTTCCTTGTAGATTAGTCATCATGTCTGATTTTATATTTTTATGTTTCAAAGTTTGGAGAAAAAGGTAAAGTATGATGAAAGTGAAGTTTAAACGTGGAAATAAGCAACACACCTGCTGGTTAGTAAGACTGAAAAAATCTATGTAATGAGGAAATTATAATATCAGCCATAGTTAGATGGGATGTAAGATCACAGAAACAACACTAGGCAAGTGATCATGAGGACCGCAACATGTCTAGCCATATTCATCTTTAAGCAGACAAACATAAAGGCTTGTACCTGCCTTTTCAAGCACTTAATAGTATTTACATCCAAAATCAAGTAGAGTTTTACATTACAATTCTAGTGAAAATGGATTCATGAGTATTCATTAAAGGTCTTTTCTTCAATGGACAAACCAACAGGGGGGGAGCCTCCATAAACCACTTTCAGTAAACAGTCTTAAGTTTTTCTTACAGGAGGGCAAGCCCCCCTGCAACCCCATATGGCAGGACACACCACATCCCCCTAACTTATATACACAATCTCCATGGTTACACAACATAGTAAAAAGAGCATCATCATAGTAGCTTTCAGCAATAGAGATGTTGGTCTATTGTCAGTCAGAGAAGAGCACTTAGCAAAGCCACATGTTTCTGTGTAAATTTGTATTCCATTGGCTAGAAATATACCTCTTTAGCTTAATGAGGCTTGTTTATTTCTTGAAGTAGATTTAGGTGCTTAATGTGAATATTTGCACTACCACTGTTTTTTTTTCAAACACAGGTCACCTCAGAGCAACCTGTAGGCTACTGACTATAAGAAGAGTTGTGCTATCCTGTTGGGATCATTGGAGGATTTAAGGCCTTTAATTTTATTGATAAGGGTCTTTTGGGCCTTTCCAGTTGAGCAATATGCTTTCATTTATACATATCAGAGAGGACATTTTATTCAATGATGGTTCTGATAAGGGAAAAGTATAGTGGTAGGATGTCTTTTTTAGATCTTGAAGATATATACTTTGAAATTAACTGGGCCAGAAAGAAGGACTTTTTGACTAAGGTGGAAACATGAAAGAGAACTGTCTACATAGGTTTACCCCAGGTCTCTTATGACCATGTCAATCCGAAACGAAATACTGTTTATAACACATGAGGTGGTAACGGCCATTTCTTTGGCCAGATGCTACCAAGATACATTTTTCCCTTTAACTTGAGACTGTTTTCAGTACATCAGCTTTGTGCATATTCCACCTCTTGCTGGAACTATATAGTTTCAGAGGATGAGTGGATATCAATAGACAACTTGTAGTCATCAGCACACTTAGATTGACTACACTTCTGAGATATTGAACGGCTGTCTAAAAAATAAATGCCAAACAGGAGGGGGTCAGGCATTAATCCCTGTGGAACCTCACTAGTTACAATTTTACATTCAGAGATGGTACCAGTACATTTCACAACCTGGGATCTGTTGGGTAGACAGCTTACAATACGTTGAATAACATAGGGGTTTTCATTATGCTTGTCTATTTTTTAACAATAACAGGAGAAGGATAGTGTGAAAAGCCTTGACCAGATCAAGATAAGCAGTGTACACTGAGTGACTACTCTCCACAGCCTCTGTAAAGAAGTTTACTAGATTCAGGAGACAGGATATGCTTTTCACAAAATCCAGACTGATTGGGGTTTCGATCAATTAAGTTGCTAATTCTGCATAAATGAGCTATGCTATATGACACCCCATGGCTTTGCAAAGAAGGTTGATAAGGCTGATGGGCCTGTAATTGCCTGGACATGTAAAGGGACCATGTTTCTGCAGGGCAGTTGCAGTGTTCTCCAGACAAGACCTCTCAACTGTCCAGATTTTTGCAGAATGTCCGGATTTTTTGCCTCATATTTTTGGTCTGCTCCTCATAAAATGTGTGGTTTTCTGGAAAATCATGGAGGATTGAAGTCTCTAAACTATGACGTACATTTAAGTTTCAGACTTCATATTCTTGAGAAAATGCAGGCTAATATGAACCTTGTTATTTTAGCATTTTTTTTTTTAAGTTTATAAGATCAGTATTTAGAATCTGTCCCTATTTTGGGGCCTTTGTCCCCCCATTATTTAAGGCTTGTCCCGATTTCTTGCACTAAAAGTTTGAGATGTATGCTCCAGACATCAAGCACAATCCCTGTCGATATGTTGAGGCTGAACAGTTTAAATAGAGGCTCATTTACTGTATATCTGGCACTGAAGAGAATGTGACCTGGTGTGTTGTCAGTTCCCAAGGAAATAGTATTTTTAGTCTTTGACAGAGATTTTAAGACGTGTTCAAAGGTAATTTCAGGGGAAACTACATTTTCAGGAATAGTGGGGGCAATTATGTGGGTAGGTGGGGTAAAGTTAGCACTACATTTGTCTGTTAATATACTGGCTATATCCTCGGGATAGGAATGTGTGATATCATTTCAGATGAGTTCAATGCATTGCTGTGCATTATTACTTAATTAATTGCCATACTTGAAGAAATATTTGTAGTTTCCTTTGTAATAACTCTAAGCTCACACACTGCTTTATATTTCCTAAAGATACTCTCATGTTCCTTTCTGGCATGTTTTAGTGTGGTCCCAAAATGAGGAGATGGTATTTCATGCAACTTTTCATCATTTCCTTTCTTTTGTTATATTGTTTATTCACATGGGAGCTCCACCAGAGAGGTTTATTATTGAATTTACCATAATACTCAGGGTAGATGAGTACTGACTTTTCTGAGCAGTTGTTTAGGTGCCAGTAAAAGTCAGAGATGAATGTGATACCCCTCTCATCAGGGTCTTTTTGCAGAGGATTGCTAGGACTTTTACGCATGTCTTTTACAAGTTGAGGTAGGTGTGCTCAGTAATGTTCCCAAAAATTATCTTATTTGGTGGTGCAGTAGTGCCATTACGCCTGGTAGAGAAGTTAAGACATGTGGTCATGGAAGAGGAGATACATGGTGGGGTACAGGCTAGCCTGGTAATGACTAGGTCAATGACATTACAGCCTCTGTCTAGCAGGTAGTTTTATAATTTGCTATAGGGCAGTGGCATTAACAGAGTCTAGCAAAAACTAACCATATCCATTTTAGAGGTGTAAATGTCCAGTGTTCTGTGAGACACTGAAAATATGTTGAAATATTAATGGACTGACAGACCCTGTCAAGCATTCAAGGTTTCTGATGTAATAAAATGAAACCACACAAAGCCATGCATCAGGAGATCCATTCAGATGAAACACAGTAAGCCAATTAAATTAGGATTTAGGGAGGAGTATAATGGCAGTTACGCAGGAGCAAGGCATAGGGGAGTATTAACCTTATTGTCAGGAGGAACACCATTACTGATTGATTATGATTTACTAGGCAGAAAAAATATGTAATGTTGCAAAGGGAGGTAAAAAAAATGAAAGGTTAAGTAATTTAATCAGTGTGGGACATGACTAGAACAGTATAATAAAAAATCAACGTCAGGGCCAAGGCAGTGTTCTGTAATGGGAACTGGCAGATTTCTTTCAGTAACTGTAAAGCATATTGGTTGATACATGTGGCTGAATTAATAAATATCTCCCTGCATGTTACACCCATTCTGCTTTGCACCAATTCTGGTCGAGAATTGTCTGAATTTATATTACTCAGGAACACGCATTTATGGTCAGGGATTTTAAAACTTGGCATCTTCCAAGATGGTGACTGACTGAGCAATATGTTCATTAGAACGTTCCCAGTGTGCGCAAATGAGGAATTGATGAAAAAGGCACTAAAAGATGTCTATTTTGGTAAAATTAATTTACTGGCTAGTAATTCAGCTGCATGGATGACAGCAAAGATATTTGGTAAAAGTATGGGAAATCTACCAGAACAGAGGAAGAAATAGTTTTAACTAGGAAAACCCTCACACCTTTATAGCAAGAAGTAGTTCATGTTGTAGCTTTAATACAGGAGCTGGCCTACCGTAATGTTATAGGAAAAAATAAATCAAACACATTCAGAGATGTTTGAGAAATACATAAAGTCAAATGTCAAAAGACTGAATAAATAAAACAGAATTTCCCACTCAGGCAAGTTGATAACAAAACAGCAGAAATAAGAGATTGAAACGAAGGAATGGCCTGAATGCTAAGTGTTTGAAGAAAAAAAATGTGTCAAAAGTAGTAGAGTCAGAACACAAGGGCATGCAGAGAAAACCTGAGATGTTTTGCTATAACATAAAAAACTGGAAGGAGTGGACTATATTAATTTGATGAAGTACAAATAAGCAACTGGACTGGTGTTCCACAGCAAGATTTGTTAATTGACAAGATGCATCATGTGTATTCCCCAAATCTCGTTACCAGCCACAATCTATATTTGTAAAGGTGTAGTCATACCATTAGTAAGAACTGCTGCTGACAACATTGGGACAGAGAGGCAAGCAATAAAAATGGAGGACAAAACAGCGTTTGTGTGAAATTATTATTAGCTGTAGACCAAGCAAAGGAGAAGCAGGTTTATCCCAGCAGTTAGGGGATGTTGAAAGCCAGGTGTGAAATTCAGACTGATATATCCAGCTGTCTTCAGAATATTTTTTCTTGGGGAATCAAAGAAATTTTAGGAGGCAGAAAAAAACACTCAACAAAGAGTGAGACAGCAAGCTGAAGGGACACCTGTTTCTCAACCCTCAATCAATGAAAAAACCAAGAGAGACTTTGGCAGAGAAAATGTTTCCATTGTTCTAAAGGAATATGCTTTAGTGACAGAAAAAAAGCAGTGAACTTATTTGAAGAATCAGGACTACCTTAAACTTGAACAAGATACTGATGTTGGATGATCACAATGAATTTAGTGAATAAGTGGGAGAACTGGAAAGCATCAATCCCACGAGATATAGTTTAAACATGTGAGCTGTGGTTCTGCTAGAAGTAGATGAAATGCCTAAAAAGTGTGTTGACTTTGTTAAACTGTGTGGAATCACAGTAAAACATAAATCCCACTTTAAGTCATTAATGTGTAGAAAGAACTTGAATGGGCTGAAAAAGTGACTGGAAGCAAAACTGTTTTTGTTAATATTTGGACAAACATGGATCTACATTGCATGTTATTTGGTTGTGAGTGTAATGTGGTTCTATTCAGTACAGAACAAGGAATACTTTAAATGAGAGGTGGGGATAGTGATGTTTTATCAGTGACTGTTGAATATGCTACTGATATTAAGGTAAGAAAGTGCTCCTACTTAGTTGTAATCTATTCAGGCTTTACACTGTAATAAAATAAAGGTCAGAAAGTAGCAAGCTGGATTTAATATAATAGTATAATCTTTAGCGGCTAGGGAATGTTAATGTGTATGGATCATGTTATATACAGAATTTTAATAAAAGTGGATGTTTAAAATAATGTTATTAGTGTAAGCTATAGCCAGTGTTTCTTTCAATTAACGTGAATTAAAAAGAAGACAAAATTATACAACAATGAAAAATAGCAGTAATTTCTTGCTGTTGGAAGTAATAAACTGTTTTTTCCTCACTAGCTCCTGCTTTGGGTTAAAAGCAAGCAGCCTACAGGTGCAATGAAGTAATTATGACAGATCTGGATGGTGAGTCCTGGGTGACTTTTTCTGTGGAACTGTGAAATGCAATGCAATTAACTTTTAAATGAATATTACATACATACATACAAATATTTCAAGCATGGGCATTAATGGTCTTCTACCTTGTCAATATACCAAAACACTTGTTTCCATAATAAGTGTCCAGGCTGTCCTTATAACATCTAAACTAGTACTTTAATGTAATTTGGTAGTCTGTTCCATGCATCAGCTACTCTGTCAGAGAACCAATTAGTATACCCCACATTCCTATAGAATCTTCTGCATAGGTTGTCTGATGATTCTCTAGTAATTTTTGATAACCCCAAACATTCCCAGAGGTAGTTGTCTCTAAATGCCCTATAAACCTGAATAAGATCTTCTCTTAGATATTTATAAAAGACACTATACAAGTTCCGATATTTTAGTCTTTCATAATAACTTAAATTTTCACATCCATGGATGCCCTTTGTATAGTTCCGCTGTACTCTTTCCAGTTTACTCATGCTTGTTTTCTTATATGGTATCCATATTGTTATTCATTACTCAAGTTTGGGTCTAATGTAACTAACAACAATGACTTCATCATTTTTGATTTCCTAGACTTTATAAATCTTTTTATACAATCTATAGTTCTATAACTATCATTAACCAATTGGTTGATATGATTAGAAAAATTCATAGCTGAAGCTACCCATATACCTACAGTTTCAATCACTGTGTGCTGTATTCAATATTCACCTTTCAATTTATGTCTCAAAAATCTCATATGCTTAATTTTTGATGTATTTATCAGCAGCTTGGCAAGTAGTTCAGTGAAAAATGAAAAAAGTAAGAAATGAATGTTAAAAGAGTGTGTAAAAAAACAAAATATGAAAAACAAAAAAAGTATTTTTTCCTTGTATTTGCAAAGTAACTAGCAGATTTTTTTTTACTAGCAGCTGCTTCTGGCTGAAAATAAGCAGTCAATTAATTAAGCATGGTGTGAACAGTGTATTGTGAATGACCATTTCAGTTGATCTGGGAGACTTAACATAATTAACCTTTAAAGGAGCATTGGCAAGCAGTTAATTGAAAATAACAAGTAAAGTTGGAAATCATTAGTTATGTAGTCAGTTCCCTTCACAGCAGCTTAATACTTTAACCCATTAAATATAAGAGTGCAAAATTCAGTTTAGTTTTTAAGGTTACCCATTGTATGTTTTCCTGAGGCAATCCTACCTGTGGGTACAGCTGTCAATTTAGAACAACTGATCTCATTTGGAGGGTACATTTCCTTTTTGGAAAGTGTATATTGTTTTTTGTGAATGCAGTGAGAAAAAAGGGGACTGGGGGTATTAAAATGTATTTACTGTTATGTTCAATGAGTGGAAAATGTGACATGAGTTCAAACAAAGACAAGAAGAAGCAACTACATACATGATCAGCCTGCTAATCACTTGCGTGTGCACATAAGCTGCGAGATAGAAAAGTACAGTTGTGTAAAACCTTACCATAACAATAGATGGCCTTCTCTCCACTGTTGCAGTATTCTTCATCTAAGGGATCTCCTGCCAAGGATAGCCAAATATCTGGCTAGTATACTAAAGTCTTCAGTTCCCATACACATTGTAAACTACACTTATACTTCCTATGTAAGATGTAGGGCATAAAGGTGAAGTACAGATGCAGATACTCAGAATTGAAAAACACCAGGAGGAATAGAATACCCTCAGGAGCTGATAGGAACATGCACAATCAGAAGAAAAAATAAAGAAGAAAAAAGGAGAAGAGCCCCTTGGTCAGGAGGACAACCAGAACACAGGGCAAGAGTCAGGACAGAAAGAGAAGTTAGAAGGGACTGAATACTACAGCAATGAAGAGAAGGACATCTAGTTTTATGGTAAGATTTTATACAACTGCACTATGGCCTTCCACATCCCTGTTGCAGTATTCTTTATCTAAGGGAGAGTACAAGAACTCAAGATGATGCCTGGGAGGAGAAAGACAGAGAGGAACTCTCCACAAATCCATGGAGGGTAGCCCTGGCAAAGCCTGCCCTGGCCCTAGAAACAACATCCAACCTGTAATGTTTAATGAAAATATGAAAAGAAGACCAAGTAGCAGCGTCAAGGATAGAATTGGTATACAGACCCTTGAAAAAGGCACCAGAGGAGGTAACTGCCCTATTAGAATGTGCCTTTATAAATGAGGAAAGACATTTGCTATGATAAGAATAACAGAAGGAAATGGCCTCAGAAATCCAGGAGAAGTTAGTTTATTTAGAAACAGCCATACCCAAAGCCTCGGATGAAAAGAAACAAAAAGCTGTTCAGATTTGTGAAAAAACTTTAGTTTTACCTAAATACTATCTGAGCTGTCTATGCAAATCCAAGGTATAAAGAGCTTTCCTCAGTGGTAGACTGCAGAGAGGGAAAAAGGAAGGAAGCTGGATAGACCCAAGAAAGTGGAATAGGCTTCCTGGGAGGCCTGATATGAAGGACACCTTTAAGGAATTGCTTGACCTCAAACCTAAAGACCAGAGGTGGATTTATGGGCAGACAATCAGAAATTGCTGACAGGCGAGCTTTCAAGGAATATGCTAACCCAGCATGGAGCAGATCACACAAATAAGAGAGAGCCAAAGGAACCTTGACTGATAGAGGATCCTGATGGCAAGAAAGGCAGCACAGAGAAAATCTTTTTCATTTGGACATATATAATTTCCTGGTAGTGGGTTTCCTAGCCTCCTACAGAACTTGAAGCACATCCTCAGAAGAGAGGTCCCTAAAAGTGATCAAAACCTATGACCTATAATGTTATTTGAAGTGTGGACAAGTGAGGATGGATAAAAGTCTCCTTGTCTTGCGTGAGAAGAGCCATCTGGTGAGGTAACTTGGAGTGATTGCACCTGGCCAAGCAAGAAAGAAGGGGGGACCAATGCTGTCTGGACCAAAAGGGAGTCACCAGCAAGATTTTGGGAGAGTCCTACCTGAAATTGTGTAGAACTGATGGTTACAGAGGAAGTGGAGAATGGTGTACAGAAGCATCCCTCTCCAAGAAAAAAGCAGGGGATCTACTTTCCAAGCCATGGTACTTGGGACTATGGAACAGAATAGAGGATGTTGTTGTTCAGAGGGGAGGCAAAAGGATCTACCTAAGGAATACTCCTCCAGTGGACAATGTCTAGAAACACATTTTTGTGAAGCATCCATTCATGAGCTTGTGCGCTGGACCTGCTCAAAGAGCCTGCCACTAGATTGCACCCTGAGGAAATGGAAACTACCTGAAGGATCACTTGATACTGGATAAATAGATCCTAGACCTGAAGAACTGGTCTGCAAAGAAGATATGACCTCGTGCACCCCTACTTGTTGACATACCACATTACTGTAGTATTGTCCATGAAAACTTTGAGGGGCCCAGGATGAAAGATATAATGAAAGGCTTGCAAAGCTATAAGAAGAGCTCTCATCACCTTAATATTAATGTGGTCTAACCTCTAATGAGAAGGCCAGAGTCCCTGAGCCTTTAGGGGGCCACAGAAAGCACCCCAACTACAGTTTGAGGCATCTGTAAAGAGCTTCTGAGTGAGAATTGGAGCCTGAAAAGGAAGATCCATATTGAGAGAAAGTTGATGAATCCACCACTGAAGGTATAGCTTGAGACAGAGAAGAAAAAGTACCAGGAACTCCAGAGGGTGACATTGTTGGAGTCACACCAATTTGAAGTGCCACTGAAGTTTCCTCATATGGAGCCTGGTGAAAGGGAACATGAGAATGATAGAAGCCATGAACCTGAGAACCCTGAGAAATTCCATGACAGTGACAGATGCCAGAGGAAAAAGGGATGAGAAATGGGCAATTAGAGACAAAGTCTTGGGTGCAGGTAGAGATGCAAACATGGGAACTGTCTAAAGCCTATAGCCAAGGAAAATATTATCTGGGAATCCATCAGAACTAATTTCTGGAAGTTTATAGTGAATCTCAGACTCTGCAACAGGAAATTAGTAAACTTGTCATCATGAAGCAGAGTGCTGAGGGAAGTAGCTTGAATAAACAGATCATCTAGATAGGAACAATCTGAACTACTCAATTCCTGCAAAAGGCAATGACAAGACAGAGGTATTTGGTGAATAGTATTGGGGCAATAGAGAGAGATCAAAGGGCAAAGCGGAGAACTGAAAATGTAAGGGAGAGACAGAGAAATGTAAACATTTCCTGAAGAGGGGATGGATGGGGATGTGAAGGAATGCACTCTTGAGATCCAGAGATACTGAGAAAGACCTGAGGGAAAGAAGAAGAAATAACATTTGCCATTTGCATAGATAACATCCAAAAGAAAGGAATCTTGAGAAAAGTGTTTAGCAGTGAAAGGTCCAGAACTGGTCTCCATATGCCCTCTTTTCATAAAACCAAAATATCCTGGAATAAAACCTATTCCCTACCTGGGCAGAGATATGGCTTGAATGGTGCTCTGAGCCAAAACAAAGTGAAGATCCTCTGAGAAATACAAGAGGTGTTCCCCAGGAAATGAGGAATGCCTGAAAAGGGAGGAAGGGACTTCCAAACCATGAAATATCCCTGACAGATAATGTACATAACCAAAGAATCTGGTGACTTGAAGCCAATTTTAGGAGATACAGGGAAAGACAGGAAAAAGGGAACCTGGCCAACAGGAAGATGACACAGATTGTTAAATAGAACCAGGCTTGTTCTGGAAAGAAGGTGTAAAGGCTGCCAGCCCAGCTAGATAGAAGTTTGTAAATAATCCTGTCATTTGTAAATATTAATTTGATCCACAGGTTTGTTTTACAAATGTAAGAGAACTAGATGTTATGATTAAACTATATGTTATGTGCTGAGCGTCAAAAATGTAACCACAGTGCACTCTGCTGGAGGAGAATAGAAATGTATATGGATTATATGCCTGCGCAAATGTATGTTTTCATAGTAAAAGTTGGGACATACAGAGTTAACTTGCAAACTAAGAAAATAAAGAGTTTTACGATCTGCCATAAAGTTGGTTTATCTCAGCTAAGAGATAGGATGTCTAGGCTAGGGACTTCTTTCTAGTGTCTGGAAACAGAAGCAATTAGGTTTCCAAGGTAATTGTTTTATAACTTCCAGTTTCAGGCAAGCTTCTAAGAGATAAGAATTTTTCATAGAGACATGTTAAATTCTGTTGGTATCTTTTAGCCTGTGAAGTAGATGCAGGTGTCAAATAGTGAGAAAGTCAGTGCATTTTGTATTTTGTTCTGGACCTGTAAACATCTCTTGGGCAGCACTTCTCATCTATATTTGCCTGGCTCTGTAAGTAAGACATTTGGGCATAGTATCTCTTAGAGATAGATAGGAATATAGCAAAAGTAGTCTAGATGTTTTCTGTATTTTTATGAGACTGCTCTGCAATGTTGTTTTAAAATATTTCCTGTGATTCTGAACTGTGTTGTCACTGTATTGAGTTACTGAGTATTGTCTTGTTCTTTTATTATTTATTATTAAATATATTTAAATCTTTTAATTGTGGATGGTTTGTGTAGAGATATTTAAGCTCTGAAAGTACTTGTATGTATTTGGTAACACTATACAGGCCACTCTGGAATAGTCTTAAAATTTCTGGTCACACTTACCATTTGGATAACAGTAACATTGCACAGTAGAATTGGTCACCCTTTGTAAGGGCCTTATGGTAGCTGATAAGGGTGGTTGGTGGCAGGTGGTACTACTGTATAGTCGGGGCAGAAGGGGGCATAGCTAGAGAACCTGTGCCTGCTTTCTCCAGGAGTGTCTGTGTGTTTGTATATAAATCAAATCTCAAAGTGTATGTGTGTCAGCTGCTTGGGCAAAGACACAAAGCACTAGTTGGACAGAGAGGGTGCTGGAGGTTTTGGCTTGACCACCTGGCTGAGATCTTAACCCTATAGCTGTGCCAGTGGGGAGTCTTATTGGGGATCCGGAGAGAGAGAGAGAAACCAGCCCAGACTGACTGTGATCTCTGTGTGCTCTTAAAGGAAATTGTACTTTACTGTTTGTGTACTTGTCATCCTCCCAATGTGCACATCCCTCACTGGTGTTAGTGGTGAGGATTGAGGCTCCTTGATTACTAGGCCAGTGCAGGGGCATCACAGAAGGATTCTGGGCAGCCACAGTCTGAGTAGACTTAGCAGGAGGCACACACATAGAACCCTTCTTGCCCTTGGAAGGAGGCAGAGCTTGCCTAAGAACAAAGGCAGATTTGGAAGGATAATTCCTCTGAAATTTAGGAATAGGACAAACAAAAATGTTTTTTTTTTCCTGTAAGGCTTTGACTTTGTCCTGAAGAGGCTTGAAAAGGTCAGCAGTAGCAGATCCAAAAAAGCTTTTTATTATCCAGATAAACATCTAAACGTTTAGCCTTAATGTCATCAGCCAATGCAAGAAGACGAAGCCAGTAACACCTCATAATAAACCAAAGGCAGCAGCCCTGGAAGAGGCATCAGCTGCATTATATCTGCATTTGATTGAATTGTGAGCAGCTTCAGAAGTAGATCCCATCAAGGAATGGGCCAAAGCCTTCCTCTCAGAGTCAGGAAAGTCTGCAACTACCTTGGAACCTGAGAAAGTAGAGACAAAACACACCTGGCCATATGAATCTGGTAGTTGATGGCACTAGTGGATAAAGTAACAGCAGTGTAAAATTTCTTGTTCAGCCTTTCCATTACCCTACTGTTCTTATCAGAATGCAATAGCTTGGTGGTGGGCAACAACTTGGATGGCTTCTCAGAAGAGACTGACTCTACAGAAGGGTCAGCAGAAGGACATTTATAAAGAAACTTACCCTCCTCAGTTACTTTATAGAACCTGTTCAGCTTCGTAGGTGCAGGTGGCCGAGAGTCAGGGGCTACAGAAGCTGCAGAGAAAGTATCCAGAAGGACATTTGGAACAGGTGGAACAGTAGATAGTTTGGGATACTCCATCTGTAGGAGCTGATGATACCTTTTTTGAATATCAGAGACTTAAGAACAACCCCACTTAAAATAAGCCATCATATAGGCAGTGGTATCTTCAAAGGAAAGATCTTCCAAAGGGAAGTCTAGACTTATAGAGTCCTCCTCTTCTGAACTGTAATCCAAGGGGGAAGAATAAGCCAAAGATTCATCCCCTGAGTCCAGATCCTCATCCAAGGAATCCAGTTCCCTAGGCCTCTTGAGTGGAGTGAAAGGCCAGGGAGGAGCAGGAACAGAGACCCCTTGGGGTAACATCAAGGCCATCAATGCATTAAATAAAACCTTAGTGAAATCCTGCCATTCATGCTGGGAATCCTTTACATTATTATTCTCTGTTCTCCGTTTCTTTTTCTGCAGGACATCCACACAAAACACCTTCTGAAGGTCAGACCCCTAATGTGACTCTATAATGGTAGTAGGAATCTCCTCCCTTACCAAGATCTGAGGAATCCCCCTTGGTCTTTCAGATATAATCAGCTGAGGTTCCCCTTCAACATCAGGCACAGATGCTTGAAAAGCCTCCGAGGACATGAGTGAAGACGGATCCATGCCAGCTTCCAGGGTCATGGCAGAAGAATCTGAAGCAACCACTGGTCCTCCAGGCTCTCACCAACATAGAGAGAAATGTCCAGGGGATGGTGGAAAGCAGCCAGATCAGATCTAACATTCTGGCCTTTTTTTGGTAGATGGCTTTCCCTTAGAATGGCCAGATTCTGCCACAGCTCCCTGAGCCAACAACTTAATACATTGGTTCTCCAGAACTACAATTGCACATACCCATCTTATCTCCATTCTCCTCTATGTCTCCCTTATTTACACTTTTCTGTCCAAAAGGAACTACAGCAGACTTGCAGTTGCATACAATAATATTGCCAGATTTGCCTCTGGCTCTACATTTAGAACCCACCACTGCTTAAACCTAAAACACTTAGGATGGCTTGAACTGAAGAATTTGATTCAATTTCATCAACTTACAATAACTCATAAAATCCTGTACAAACCCTCTAAAACTCCCATACTCACTACTCTTATTACCCCTTACAGTAATCTTAAAAGCTTATGCTCCTCAAATAAACTACTCGTATTTACCACTAAATCCAGCAATATGGCTGGTAATTCCTTGTTCTCTAACACAGATGGGAAAACCTGGAACTCTCTTCCTGAAAATCTTACTGCAATTTCCTCACTTCCAAGTTTTAAATCTCAACTCAAAATTCACCTCAAAACTCAATGGCTGTGCCCCTGCACTAACCCTGATTAACATTGTATGTGTGTCTACCTACTTTACTATTCTCTTCCTCCAAACGTAACTTTTGTTCCCATACTATCACTTCTCACCTAACAACCTAACACTTTTATAAGCATCTAAAGATCTTTTATCCTAGAGGAAAACCCCTCCTATTATAAATTACCTTTCTATATATGTTTTCCTTTGGTATTGTATTTAAATTCCTGATACTATGTATGTAACTAAATGTTTTTCACTAGTTTGTTTAGTTGTACCACTGCAATTAATATTTTTTTGATATGGAGCTTTTCTCCCCGGGCCTCTGTTGAAAATGGTCATATATCCAGTTGGACTAGCTCGGTCAACAAATGTAAAATAAAAATAAAATTCTCCAGGTGTTTGGACAAGGAGGAGAGGTGACTATGCAGGGTCTTAGGTACAAATGCCTGAGAGATGAAATGCTACTTATGGTCATGGGAAGCACTCAAACAAAAAGTACACTGGTCCTGACAGTGTTTATGGGGAATCTGCCTCCCACACTGACATTTTCCCTTTCTGGATGACATGAGCACAATAACGAAAGTAGAAGAAATCAGAATGACTAGGTTTTTTTTTTATATATATGTTCATAGGTAGGTACTAGGCTATCGGCCCAACAGCCTACGTAAGCCTAGCCAACAAGGTTCCCTGGCTTAGACCACCCAAGAAAGTTATTTTCCTGTGACACTGTCGAGCAGAGACAAAGAAGTGATCCCAGTGTATTTCCTATTTCCCATCCACTCATCAAGATTTTTCTTGAAGAGTGCTAATGAAGAACTTTGTTTGACATAGATAGGTAGCCTGTTCCAGAGTATGGGAAGTCTCTGGGGCAAGAATCTATCCCTCCAGCATGTCCTGTTTATTGTGGTGACAAGGTTTAGGTCCCTAGAGCACGTAGCTCGGAGGGATTGGGATTCCTTTAGGTGTAGCATGTCCAACAGCTCTGGGTTTGACATAGCTTTATATGTTAGGCAGAGATCACCTCGGAGTAGGCGATATGCTACTGAGTAAAGCTGGAGTTTTTTGAGGCGGTCAGTGTAGGGCATTTGTTTGAGGCCAGTAATCCTCTTTGTGAGGTACTTCTGTGGCCTTTCCAGCTGCTGCAGATGTTTTGTGAGGTACATTCCAAAAGGGGTGTTTTACTCTATAGTGTGTCTAATGAGTGTCGAGTAGAGGGAAACAATGACCTCCTTTTTCCTGGATGAGAACCCTTTTATGATGAGGTGTGCTATGCAGAAGGACTTCCTGACTATTGTGGCGATGTGACTATCAAAGGAGAGACTACTGTCCACCTGGGTCCCAAGGTCTCTTACAGGTTCATATGTTGGTGCTAGGCTATCAGCCCTAGGGCCTATACAAGCCTAGTCATAACAATTCCCTGGCTATTTCTTCCCACACTATTTACTTCCCTGGATCCCTGTCTAGCAGGGCGACTGATGTGATCCCCGGGTGAATTTCCTTTCTCCCATCCAATCGTCAAGGTTCCTTTTGAAGAGGGCCAAAGAGGCACTTTGCTTGACATGTATGGGCAATCTATTCCAGGGTCTGGGGAGTCTCTGGGTCAGGAATCTATCCCTCCAGCATGTTTTGTTTATTGTGATGACAAGGTTTATATCCCTGGAGCATGTGGTTCTGAGGGATTGGGATTTATTTAAGTGTAGCATGTCCAACAGCTCTGGGTTTGACATGGCCTTGTATGTTAAGCAGAGATCGCCTCTGAGTGGACGATATGCGACAGAGTATAGCTGGAGTTTTTTAAGGTGGTCAGCGTAGGGCATCTGCTTTAGGCCTGTGATTCTTTTAGTGAGGTATTTCTGTGGCCTTTCCAATTGTTGCAGATGTCTTGAGAGGTACATACCAAATGGGGCGTTGTATTCTATAATGGGTCTAATGAGGGATGAGTACAGTGGGACAATGACCTCCTTTTTTCTGGATGAAAAGCCCTTAGTGATGAGCTGTGTCACATAGAAGGATTTCCTGACTGTTGTGGCGATGTGGTTATCGAAGGTGAGACCACTGTCCACCTGTGTCCCTAAGTCTCTTCTCACACTTTCAGTGTTTAGTGTACTGCCACCTATATGGTAATTCATGGGTACATGTTTTTTCCCAAAGGGGATAACTATACATTTCTTGGCATTGAGCTTGAGCTCATGGCTCTGGCACCAAGCATCTGTTTCTGTAAGGCCCTTTTGTAGAGTATCCACATAATTTGGGGATTCAATAATGGCTCCCAGTTTGCAGTCATCTGCGAACTTTGTTAGCCAGAGTCCCTTAGTGTTGGCCTGTACTTCAGAGAAGTAGATGCCAAACAAGTGCGGTCCCAGGACTGAACCCTGAGGTACTCCACTTGTCACTTGTCTGGAGCTGGATTTGGAGTCGGCTACTTTTACAGTGTGGGTTCTATCCATAAGCCAGTTAGCAACCCATTGGGTGACGTAAGGATTAATGCCCAGCTTAGTAAGTTTATCTTTGATTCCAGAGTGGGGGATGGTGTCAAAGGCCTTGGCAAGGTCTAACTAGGCTGTGTGGACCACCTTACCCTTGTCCATGGCTCCTTTTTTTGAAGATTAACACAGAATAAAAGATAGTCTTAAAGGTACAAACAAAAAGCAAAGTGTGCTGAATTATGTTAAGAGGCATAGGGTGCAAAGAGCAATGTTACAGGAGACTCATTTGGATTGAAAGGGGCATGCGAATTTAAAAAAAAAAAAAAACATTTCAAGCTGGACATACAGTGGAATATCATGGAAAAGATAAAAAGGGAAGTAATAATTCTGATTATTAGAGGGGCTCCATTAGTGATAGAAGAGTTGAAGAAAAGGACAACACAGTAAGTTAGTGGTAGCAAATGATTACTGGCAGGGAGGGGGATTATGCTACTGCATAGCTGTAATCATTTGAAAATGCTGACATGGAGCTTAGAATAATTTTAGAAGTTAAGTTTTCAGCAGAGAATATTATTTATTGGTGGGAACTGGAACCAGATTTGCAATAGTTGACGGTGTATCAGAGGACCCAGAAAGAGAAATATAACAAGATATGATGGATTCCAGAAGAAATATATTGCATAGAAGATTTGAATTCAGTATCAGGGACTAAGAATTTACATACTCCTCAAGATACAATAACTGGACTACATTGGATAGAAATATATTTCACAGAGCATGTGAAAGCAGTGAAACAGGTTAATAGCTTCATGTATCCGGGAGGGGTGGTTGAGGACAAGTGAAGCCTGAATGAAGAGGTCAAAGATAGATTCAGAGGTGCTGCAGCCAATTGGCAGAGAGTGTCAGATGTAGTGTATGACAGAAGAATGCCAGAGAAGCTGAAAGGTAGGATGTACAAAATAGTGGTGCAACTGGTACTACTGTATGGTACAGAAACCTGGACAGTAATGGCAGAGCAGATGAGGAAGCTAGAGACGATGGAAATGAAGTGCCTGAGATGGGTGGTAGGATGCACACTGTGGGACAGATGAAGAAATGAGGGCATGAGAGCAGAAGCAAAAGTAATTCCAATTCCAGAAAAAAAATCAAAGAGAACAGATTATGGTGGTTTGAGCACATGTGCAGAAAAGCAGAAGACAACCTGGTGAAGAGGATTTGGGACAGACAGGAGGAAGGGAGGATGAAACAAGGGCATCCATCAATGAGGTGGATGGATTGTTAGAGAAGATCTGTGGCAGTCAAGCATGAATTTTGAAGAAAGCAGGAGTGTGGAATTGAATTAAGAGAGATGGCAACAGTTAACATGACACCCTGACCCCATGTAGAAAATGGGAAAAAGGAGGCTGATGATGATGACAATGATGGGTATTTAACTGAAAGCTTTTAGACAAATCCAATAACTATATTAGATCATGCATCATTAAAATAAGATAACAATGCAGGATAATTATGTAAAAATGAGACATTGGCACTTTACTTTTTGTTTGTTAAAACACAGGCATTTAAGAAATGGGTTACAGGTACGGTTAGAGAACTATTAGGGAAAATCAACATTATTTCAGAAGAGATCTCTACTGTATGGAATAGAGTAAAAATGGACTTTAAAAGCACAATAGAAATAAGACAAAGATGTGAAAAAATATATTAGAAGAGCTGTCAATGGTTAAAGTATTACAGTAGAAGAGACGTCTCAGAGAACAAGGGCAACTGCGGAATGCTAAAGGAAAAATAGGAGTGTAGTTGGACAACAGGCATTAGTTTAGAAAGGTTCTATCAAACAACTATTTCTGATAACTCTAGTATGCAAAAAGCCTTTATCATGATGACTTAGACAGCAAAAGGCAGAAAGAGTTGTAACCAACCTTAGGTAATCTAAGAGAAGAAAAATAACTTAAGATTATATAGAGGTATTTTGGGCTGCCTTCTGTGAAGAGTCTGCATGTCCTCCCCATGTTCATGTGGGTTTCCTCCCACATTCCAAATACATACAACAGGTAGATTGGACACTCTCAACTGGCCATAGGTGTGTGAGTGTGTGGTATGGAAATACAGCCATGGCAGGGCTAGCCACCTTGCGGTGTGAAGCCTGGCTCAAGATGACTGATACTATTGAAGTCAAAAATGGGAAAAGGGGTTGTGGATTGAAGAATGGATATAGAGGTATTCTAGATATTATGGATTTTTTTAAAGGTTATATGAAGCAGAAAAATGAGGAAACCAAGAAAAAGCTCAAATGAAAATATTTGTGGAAGTCTTAGTTATGCCAAGGTTAGAGGACAATGAGGGTCAACAATTAATAGCTAAGACAAGAGGAGATTACATAAAAATAAAAATAGTCATATGCATTAATCAATACCAAATTCTCCAGGAACACAAGGTATTCATGTAGAAATGTGGAAGTTAAGAGGACGTCAGTGACAGATATCTGGAAGGCTTTGTTCAACAGTATTTTAAAAGTAGTAGAATTACTGAAAGAAGGTAACAATCCTTCAGCTCTTACTTCATATAGACCACTTCAGTTTTAAAAAGTCATTATAAAGTGTTAGTCTATATCAACTAAGAAAATGGCAACAATATTACCAAAATTGATAGATATGGATCAGTGTGGCTTTGTGGATTGGCGCTAGACATTTGATAACATTAACATTAATGAATTGATGATCCAGAGGGAATCAGACACTAAGAAACACTGCCATCGTTGGTAAGTACTGCTGTAGAGAAAGCATTTGATGGGGTCAGCTGAGGTTTTATGAATAGGGCAATAAGACCATTTGCATTTCCTGATAGAATAATAGGATTAATAAGGAGGATATATGAAGGGTCCGAGACAAAAAATCAAAGTGAAAGGGTTCTTCTCTGACAAGCTGTGTTTGAACAAAGTAACCAGGTAAGGATGTCTCCATTCCCCTGCATTATTTGCTTTGCATTTAGAGTTGTTAAAGAAAACAAGGGATTCAGACATTCAAGAATATATTTGGTGTGATAATCAAGAGACAGACTTTCTTACAGATGATATTATTCTGTATTTAATAAAGCCAGAGTGATATTTGGTACTGTGGAATATTTTACACAATTTCAAGTCTTTTCAGAATATAAAATAAAATACTTATGGGGCATAATAAAATGAAGACTATAGTTGTATTGACTGAAGAGGACTTTGTTGTGGTAGCTAAGATTATGTGAAAAGATATTAAACAGAAGCTAATACAAAAATTAAGCAGTTAGAAGCTCTTAGCCATAGATACGGATAGTAAGATACAAGCAGTGAAAATGCTTTTAATCCCTTTTATGTTATGTAGTTTTTTTATCAACCACAGGAGAAGGTGTGGATGACAGCTAATAAAGAGTTGAAAGAATTTATTTCAGAGGGGAAAAGTTCAAGAGTTAATTGGGATTAGTTGATTCTCCACCACAGAGTAAGTTGGTTTAGGGTTACCTGATTTAGAGGTGTACTTCAATGCTGTGCAGTTAAGGCTGATATAAATACTCAAGCAAAAGGTTAAAAATCAAAATGGAAAAGGATGATGATGAAATAGGAGAGTTTGGGAGATAAGAGTCCCAGAGACTTCCCATACTCTGGAACAAGCTAGCCACCTATGTCAAGCAAAGTTCCTCATTAGCACTCTTCAAGAAAAATCTTGATGAGTGGATGGGAAATAGGAAATACATCCTAGGGATCATTTCTGTGGCTCTGCTTGACAGGGGCACAGGAAAATAACTTTCTTGGGTGGGGTAAGGCAGGGAACCTTGTTGGCTAGGCTTACTTAGGCCCTTGGGCCGATAGCCTAATACCTACCTATGAACCTAATGAGAGGCGTAGATTGTGGATGCAAATCATTAATGACAATAGTAACAACTATACAGAACAGCATATTCATCAAGTGGATAAAGTGGAAAAAAGTATTCTAAGAACTAAGCCAGTGCGGCAATTAAAAAAAAAAGAGTTTACCACTAGGAATGCCTGCAAGTAGTGACAAAGAAAGTAAGATGAGAAGGGGCTGAATTTTCTATAGGAAATTACCAGAGACTAAGGTACTGTGAACAAATAACTTGTAGGGGAAATGTAATGACGTGGGATGTAGCTAAATGGGAGTTGGGACTGCATATTAGAGAAGCCATTCCTTAACAGTGATCGATAACTGCTTAGGCAGAGAAAAAGTAGAATGATTACTGAGAGGTCAGGTTTGTTACAGAGTCTTTAGTTGTATCTAGAACAGAAGATGCTTTAAAAAAGGAATAATTACTAGGGCATATAAAACATTGCATGATAATTGTAAGACTCGATTAGATGAAGTTGAAAAGAGAATAGTAAAACAAATTACAAAGGAACAATTCAAAGAAATCTGTAGTGCTTCAGAGTGCAAAAAGACAAAAGAGACAAAAGAGACAGTCACCAAGGCCATTGATGAGGGAAAGGCAGTCCATACAGCCTACCTCGACCTGGCAAAGGCCTTCGACACAATACCCCACTCAGGTATCATCGAAAAACTCATCAGCTTGAATGTAAACCCATACATCACAAGATGAGTTGCAAACTGGCTAAGTGACAGAACCCACAGGGTCAGAGTTGCTGGAGCCATGTCAGACTCAAAGCCTGTCACAAGTGGTGTCCCACAGGGCTCAGTCCTGGGTCCACTCTTGTTCGGCATCTACTTTTCTGAAGTACAAGCAAACACAGGAGGGTTATGGCTGACAAAGTTTGCAGATGACTGCAAACTGGGCCATAGTCGAAAACACATCTGACACAGATATCCTCCAGAAGGGCCTCACAGAAACGGATAACTGGTGCCAGAGCCATGGCCTGAAGTTAAATGCCAAAAAATGCATAGTCATACCCTTCGGGAAAAACAAGGTTACCCCTAGCTACCATATAGGTGGCAATCCACTGAGCACAGAAAAAGTTATCAGGGATCTGGGGACCCAGGTTGACAGTAGCCTTTTGTTTGACACTCATGTTGCTAAAGTAGTTAGGAAAACCTTCTATATCGCCCACCTGATCATGAAGGGATTCACATCTAGATCAAGGGAGGTCATCGTCCCCCTGTACTCATCACTCATTAGACCTATGATTGAGTACAATGTCCCATTCGGAATGTATCTGACCAGACACCTGCTGCAGCTTGAAAGGTCCCAAAAGTTCCTCACCAAAAGGATAAAGGGTCTCAAAAATATGTCTTATGCTGCCCGACTGAAAGAACTCCAGCTCTATTCAGTCTCATACCGCTTGCTCAGAGGTGACCTGTGCCTGACATATAAGGCCATGTCAAACCCAGATTTGATGAATATGCTTCACCTCAAAAAATCTAGATCCCTCAGAACCACAAGGGCGGGAGACTTAAAGCTTGACACGGTTATAAATAGAATGTGCTGGAGGGACAGATTCATCACCCAGAGACTCCTATGCTGTGGAACAAAATCCCGGTACATGTGAGGCAGAGCACCTCGCTGGCCTTGTTCAAGAGGAATCTTGACCAATGGATGGGAGATCGCAGATATACCCCAGGGATTACTTCAGTGTCACTGCTTGACAGAGGCACAGCAAAATGATAGGCATAGTTTTTATTCAAACTAAAGGGGTGGCGAAAGCCACATAACTATGGGCTAGGCTTATAAATGCCCTTGGGCAGATAGCCTAGTATGAACCTATGAACCTATAACCTATAAAAAATGTAAGAGGGTTTAGGATTGTTACATGGAAGTGTTTGCACCAGTAACTTTATACCCCCTATAAACATCAGAGGATTGTTCCTCAGGAAAGTAATAGTAAATGTCAGAGATGTGCTTGGGAAGAGAGATGAATATGAAAAATGTTATGAGTTGGTGGATTTTAAAAGTTCCTTACAGAGTACTTTGATATAAATATTGGGGGAATAAAAAGTAGTATCTAAGGAAATGATTCCTTTGTACTGGGATATACAGTCTTAGTTGTCTAAGTATAATAAGACCTTACCAATTTTAATGCTACTGATGGTCACAAAAGCAATTATTACAGAACATCACTTAAAATCTAAATCAGTTGTAATAGAAGTATTGAATATTGCAAAGAAGATAAAATAATAGGAGGTGGTATCATCAGAAGATGCAAATGCAGAAATAAGTGGAATTTATGGGATTAATACATGTGGAATAGTGCTCAGGAGGAGGAGGAATGTGTTTTAAGGGAAGGCAGAAATTGAACAATGTAATGTTGAGTAAAAAAACGTTAAAAAGAAAATATACATATACTGTAAGATGATAATTTAAATTGTTACTGAAGATTGTTTTCTTTTCTATTCTTATATGTGAACTCATGTTCCAACTTAAAATTCAATGTTTTACTAAAGTTTTAAAAACATTTAAAAACATTATTATTAGCAGTCTCAGACCACATGGTTCATCTGGTCCAGCTGTTACTTATAAAATATAAGGGATGCAAACACTGGGGATTTCTAGTAGAGTAAGAGAAAAATCGTAGTTGTGGAGCATGGAAGACTTATTGAGTGTATGTTTTAATAAATCTTGTAATTTGGCTGAAGAGTCAGATGTACTTAAAGTAAGCCTCAAACATGTATGATTAATACAAATAAAAAAAAACTATGGGAATCAGATAATAAAACCTTCTGTATATTTTACAACACATAAATTAATGAAAACCAGAGACCATGGGTTCATCGAATAGTCAAGAGAAAGAACCTCTCAATCAAGCTATTTAGACAGATTAAGTGACTTCAAAACTAAGCCATTAGACTGAGGTACTTTGATAGATTTACCAAGGTCTCAGAAGTATCTAGCTTAAAAATTAAGACAGCCAGAGTTGTAGAGAGTAATTACTAAAATGAAGAAACCACAGTTGGGAGCCTTAAGAAAATTTTACAGATCTTTTATTTTATTTTTTTTTTTTTTACAAAGAGCTGTACACAAAAATATGCAACAGAATGCAAAAGGCAAAATCAAGGTTATTTACAAGGGATTCACCTGCTGAAAGTACAACATGTTCAGGCATATCAATTATTACCTATGATACCCAAGGAAAATGAAACACAAATAGGTAAACATAGTTAGTAAGCCACCAAGTAATGATGGAATCCTAATGAAACTGTGGCAATCAGACAGTAAGAAATTAATTATTAAGGTTGTTTAATCAAATTCTGGGAGGTAAGAAGGTTCCTGCATTTTGGAGGTGAACAATAATCACGATTATTCCAAACATTCCTTTTAGCCTGCCTTCTTACATGGTAATTTCAGTTTTAAAACATGGCTGTAAAATGTTTACGTTGTTACTGACTACAAGAACTGCAAAGATGTCATGAGGCATGATTGATCTTGACCAGTGTGGTTTTAAGCAGGGATAGACAATGATTTACTCTACTAGAAGATGCTAGGGTGCAGGGAAGACATTTACTAATAATAAGCAATGATACAAAAAAGTTTTTTTGACAGAGTTAGTTGGGATTTGTTGAGGTAGGTTGTTGTATCTTTCGGCTTTTCCTGGTTAGGGGTCACCACAGCGGAACTCCGGTCCGCTAATGATTGGCAGTAGATTTTTACGTACCGAGTTGCCAGCCCTGACGTACAACCTTCAATGAAGGTACGTCCATTCACGCATGTCTCCACACAGAAGATGCTTTAGCTGAGAATCGAACAGGACAACGTCTTACTGTGAGGCGACAATGCTACCACAGCACCACCATTGCGGTACAGGATTTGTTGAGGTAGGTAATGAAAAAATATTGAATCCTGAAAAAGATTATATGGTATAATTCTGGATATGCAAAAGGACTTCTAGACAAAAGGTAACATAGGCCAGTGGCTTTCAGACACCTTAGTTTTTTATAGTAGACCACTTCATGGCTGTCCAGTGCCATCACTCATTTTTGCTGTGTATTTGAGCCTCTAGTAGCACATATAAGACAGTCCCTGATCCAGGGTTATGAATGGTCAGTACATCAGATTAAAACAGCATTACTTCTGAATGATGTGTTACTTTACCTAACTAAATTAGAGTAACTATGTATCTAGTTCTTATTTTCTATGGAGACAATCTGACAAGATGGCAATAAAACAGAATACTTTTTTTCTTTTAATGGCTAAAAGATAATGTTTTCTGAAAGCATTAAAGTTGCTTTCTACATTTGAGAGAAGAATAAAGATAAGACAAAAACAGACAGCATTTAGTGTAAGTAGAAACACATGCTGTTTGACACCCCTGCAATGGCCCAGTAATCAAGGAGCCTCAATCCTCACAACTAGCACCAGTAAGGGATGTCCACATTGGGAGGATGACAAGTATACATACAGTATAGTACAATTTCCCTTAAGAGCACACAGAGATCACAGTCAGTCTGGGGCTGGTTTTTCCCTGTTTCTCCAGATCCCCAATAAGACTTTCCACTGGCACAGTTATAGGGTTAAGATCTCAGCCGAGTGGCCAAGCTTAGACCCCAGCACCCTCTCTGTCCAACCTGCACAAGTAGCTGACACACTTTGAGATTTGATTGATATACAAACACACACACACACACACACACACACACACACACACACACACACACACACACACCTGGAAAAGGCTGGAACAGGTTTACTAGCTATGCCCCCTTTCTACCCAGACCATAAGGTAGTACCAGCTGCCAGCAGCCACCCTTACTTATCAGCCACTATAAGCCCCTTACCAAAGGGTGTCCAATCCTACTGTGTAATGTTACTATTATTCAAATGGTAAGTATGACCAAGACTAAGGCTATTGGAGTGGCCTATACAATGTCACCAAATACATATGCAAGTACTTTAAGAGCTTAAAAATCTCTAAACAAACCAGACACAATTAAAAGGTTTAAATATATTTAATAATAAATAATAAAAGAACAAGACAATAACTCAACTCAGTGACTACAGAGTTCAAAATCACAGGAAATATTTTAAAACAACATTGCAGGACAGTCTCACATAAATACAGAAAGCATCTAAACTAGTCTTTACTATATTCCTATCTATATCTAAGAGAAATACTATACCTAAATTACTTACTTACAGAGCAAGGCAAATTCAGATGAGAAGTACTGAATGGATGTTTTCAGATCTAAGACAAGATACAAAAATGCACAGTCTCTGAGAGAGTTCCCAAATTAATATCAAAATATTAGTGCTAGGTCAGCTGGATGACATCACTATTTGTCACATGCCTTCAGTTCTCAGGCTAACAGATACCAACAGAGTTTTTAGCATCTCTGTGTGAGAAGTGCATATCTTTCAGAAGTGGAACTGGAAGTCATAAAATAGTTAAACACTTTTACATTTTAAACCTAGTAATTATTTCTGTTTCAAGACAATAGAAACTCCTAGCTCTAGACATCCTGTCTCCTTGCTGCCTTGAAACTAGCTTTTATAGCACAGCGTAAAACACTTTTAACATATTTCTTGATTGCAAGCTAACTATGTATGTTCCAACTTCTACTATTAATATAGTTTATATACATTTCTGTTCTTTTCCAGTAGGGTACACTGTGGTTACATTCTTGAAGCTCAGTACATAACATACAGTTCAACACACACTTCTGCACCAGTAGTTTAATATCCATATAACATATAGTCCTCTTAGATTTGTAAGACAAGCCTATGGATCATATTAATATTCACAAATGACATTTGATTATTTAGAAAATTCCAGCTAGCTGGTCTGGAAGCATTTTGATTTGTCACAGGCTGTACCATACATCTTATTGTGGATAATCTTCATTATATAGCTAATTAAAGCCTGTGAGTGTAGCTGTCAATCTGGGACTAATGTTCTTGTTAGGATGGTTAAACTTCATTATTTGAAAATGTACATATTTTGTGTGCTTGTATTAATTGAATAGGTTCTGGGGAGTGTTTGTTCTTTTGTTTGGGGGGTTTCATTAAAACAAAACATCTTGTAAAATGTGACATAGTTCAAATGGATATCACAAGAGATAACTATAAAAATTAACTTGCTAAATATCAGTGTAGGCATATAATACAAAAGCTGAAATTAAACACTTTAAAAAAAACTGTTATACATAACAGGTGGGGAAAATAACTTCTTATCACTGAGGTCACTGATCTTTTTAGTTATGAACCTCTGAGGTCTCTGAAGTTGTGTGACATGGTTAGATGACAATAACATGCCAAAAGATGTATTATATAAAATTAGTGGTCTGATAAGATTCAAGTAAAGGGGAATTAAGACTTCTTTGGATCTAGTAGAGATGCCTGTGGAAATTAGATGGGTTCTTACCTTGTCAACAAATTAATAAAAATATACTCTAATTTATGATGGACTCAAACTATAAACAGCATTTGATTTAGCTTGAGATGTAAATATATTAAAAGGTACAAAAGTAAGGAAATAAAATAAAAAGAAGCAATTAGCTTACATGTAAATAAAAAATGTGTAGTAGCCCCAACCTGACATCTTTAGAGCTGTTAAAACTTGAAGAGTAAAAGCAGCCAGCACCAATTCAAACACCCAACTCCATATGAAGATCTGAAATACCCCTGGCTGGAATTTATTAGAGAAAAATGGCCAAGGAACCAAGGTATTGGAAGCAAATAACTAGAAAGGGAAAGGTAATAGAATGGAAAGAGGCCAAGAATTTATTTGGACTGCAGGCTAGAAATTACCTTCCCTATCAAGGATTGATATCAGAGTATAGGCAAAAAGAAAGAAATGGGGGGGGTCCTAAATGAAAGACCAGCACGGGTAGAGTTTTTAATAGAATCTGGAATAGAAGTTGCTGTTAAAAAAGGAATAATTAGTAAAGCATATAAAATATTACATGATAATTATAAGAATCAATCAGAGGACCTTAGAAAGGAATGGGAAGAGAGACTGGATAAGCAATTCACAAACAGACAATGGGGGATTATATGTATACCTTCCAAATGTGCAACAAAGTCTAGAAGATTTAGGATATTTGCCTGGAAGTGATTACATAGGTATTTTTATACCTCAATTAGACTCCAAAGAATTTTTCCTCAGGTGGATAGCAAATGTTGGAGGTGTGACGGGCAAGAAAGAGGTGGCTGGGAATATATTTTTTAGGAATGTAATGAGCTGACAGACTTTAGGGATTCCCTGCAGACCGCTCGGTCGGAGATGCTGGGTGAGCAGATTGAATTGACTAGGGAGATGATTGTTTGAGCTATGATACAGAATCAGAATTGCCTAGACATAATAAAGCATTTCTGAGTCTAATTATGGTGGCTGCCAAAAAGCAATTACTAGAAAATGAAAATCAAAGTCTAGGCCAACTTTACTAGAAGTAGTGAATATAATACCAGATATAAAACAACTGGAATTGGGATCTTTAGAAAAGGGAAGGAGCAATTTACATAAGAAAAAAATGGAAATTGTATGAATAATATATGCAGAGAAGGAATGAGGTTTAAGAGGCAGGATTTGAATGAGCCATGTAATGTTTAACTGACAATGACTAGATAGATTATGAGTGATGTATAATGTTGACAACTGCAGTTGTTTCAATGGTGTCTGTGATGTATAATGTTTGCAACTAAAGTGGTGTCATTTTGTTTGTTTTTCATTTATATAAATGTAAGACTCCCTATGTCATATGTGATAATTTAATAAAGATGTTTATTGAAAAAACAAAAGATCTGCAAAGCCTCCTGATCATCCAAGTGAAGCAGGGTTGAAAACAGCTATCACAGTTCTAGTAGCAAACCTTCTGTAACCATTTTTAACATGAGCGACAGTCCTCCACAAAAAGCTGCATGTGGAAAAGTGAAGTGATTTCAGCAAGGTCAGGTATACTGCAAGATTAAGACTATCCAAGGCAAAGCAGGAAGTCACCTTCCTACATGACGTAACTGGTGGGGCTGAAATTGCCTGTGTTAATAAGTGGAATAAAGCTGCTAGCATATTTGTATACATTGTGAATCTATAACATAGTCATTGGCACTTTAAGATTATTGTATGTTTCTTCCATTATGAAAGAATGTACATATTCCATGCTGCATTGCATTTCTAAGCCATAGTCAGTTGTGCTCAAGAAGGCTGAAGTCTTAATGTTGTTTTTTTGAACTGCCATGTTGTTCAGAATAACATTTACCTGTCTGGCTAAACTGATGGTTAGTCCTGACATTTCTGACTACCAGGGAATACCACTGAGTAACCAATGGTATGCATTATGACATGGTGTCAGAACCAGGATCTTCTTGATGAATGAAAACTGAGAACATGCTAAACCAGTTACAAAACTACTGCAAACCATCTAGGGGTATTCTGCCAAGCTCAGTCAAATATTTTCCTGATAAACAGCTGTTTTACCTTGCATAGTCTGCATTTTAGCAAATTTAAATTGTTCATCCCAGAACAAATTTGGACCACAACAACTGTTTGACATCTCAGAATCATTTGACTATGCGCCTGGAGATGGAGATTTGCATACTTTTGTGTTACAACCAAATTAGATAAAGAAACAGATGAAATCCAGTAAATCTGCATTCAAACTGGAACCTTAGTTTGAGAGACAGCCTTACAAGACTATCTGTAAATATATAGAGCTGAGTATATTTTTCTGTATTATCTGTATTATAGAGCTAAACTGTTGCTTAGATATCTGTTGTCTTACTGCTCTGCAAATATATAGAGATCAGTATATATTTTTTGGCTTTATAATTTGCACATTCCTCACATCTGTGTTGAAACTGTTTTTCCCCACCCCCCCTCATTTCCTGCCTTGTCTTCAGCTGATATAATTGGCTTTATAGCTGGTGTGTGTGCCCTAACAATCTGCATTCAAACTGGAACCTTAGTTTGAGAGACAGCCTTACAAGACTATCTGCAAATATATAGAGCTGAGTATATTTTTCTGTATTATTCTGTATTATAGAGCTAAATTGTTGCTTAGATATCTGTTGTCTTACTGCTCTGCAAATATATAGAGATCAGTATATATTTTTTGGCTTTATAATTTGCACATTCCTCATCTGTGTTGAAACAGTGTCCGCCGCACTGTGGATTTGATCTGGGACACTCCCCCGATCCCATCTCTTTGCCGCATTCTGCCTAGTGGACCCTTTCTGCACTTGTTTTTAGTCCTTTTTGATTTGGTTGCATTTTTTTCAAACTTGTGTGTGGACTGGTGTTGCTACATACTCGGGTGTGCCGGCTTGCACTGCATGGGAATTGTTTTTACTACTGCTTTTGCTACTTTTCTGGGAAAAAAAATGTATCTGCTTTTACTGTATTTGTGTATCTTCCTACTTTATTTTGCTTTTGCGTCATCTTAAAAGTACTCAATTGTATTTATTACTGCTTGGTGTAACTCATTCTAAGCCTTTTAGTTTAAACACTTGGGCTTCAGACCAGTTGTTTTACATTAAGAGGGTTTGTGGTCTGCACTGTAGTGGCAGAACAGGTAGCTTACATCCTTCTAAGTTGGGAACTGCTGATTGAGGGCTCAGTGTCTGTTATTCTAAAAGTGTATTAATTCTGGTTTAAGCACTTGGGCTTTCAGGCCAGTTATTTTACATTAAAAGGGTTCATGGTCTGCACTCTTGTGGGAGGAGAGGCTGAACTCTGGCCTTCTGAGCTGGGAATTTCTGGTTAAAGGCTTATAGTGCATGCATATCTGAACTGCTTTTTACTGAAATTGGTACACCTTGTTTGCTGTAGCATAGACTAGATCCAGGCCTGCTGAATCTAGCTTTGTTTGTATAACTTGAGCACTAATCCAGGCATTCTTTAAAGTATTCAGTTGTATTTATTACTGCTTGGTAGTAACTTGATTAAAGTGTAGCTATCATTCTAAGTCTTTTTGATTAAGCACTTGGGCTTCAGACCAGTTGTTTTACATTAGGAAGGTTTGTGGCATGCACTGTGGTGGCAGGACAGGTAGCTTACATCCTTCTAAGTTGGGAACTGCTGATTGAGAGCTCAGTGTCTGTTATTCTAAAAGTGTATTAGTTCTGGTTTAAGCACTTGGGCTTCAGGCCAGTTATTTTACATTAAGAAGGTTCGTGGTCTGCACTCTTGTGGGAGGAGAGGCTGGACTCTGCCCTTCTGAGCTGGGAATTTCTGGTTAAAGGTTTATAGTGCCTGCATATTTGAAATGTTTCTTACTGAAATTGGTACACCTTGTTTGCTGTAGCATAGACTAGATCCAGGCCTGCTGAATCTAGCTTTGTTTGTATGCTTGTTGTTTGTTTGCTTGTTATTTCCCTGGAACACTAATTCCACCTAAAATGCGGCTTTTCAGCGCTTCTGTGGATTCCTAGTGATATCTGCATTGCTTACTGTACTTATTTCCTTGTTTCACTTGAAAGAAAGTTACCGTTTGTCGTTTTTGCATTTAAGTTACCTGTAACACATTGCACTTAAGTTACCTGGCACTTGCTCACTAAGCAATTATATAAGTCAGCACTAAAGAATTAAAAGCACTACACCCTCACAAACTCCCCTTGAGTACCTTGTTCCCCATTGGCCCTTGTTTTCAATTATAAAGGAATTCCCAATACTATTCTAGCATGTCCAAAGGTCAGTTGTCAATCTCCTCTCCGGTCCAGCTGGTGAATCTGGGAATCTTGAGGCAATGTTACAACTGCCTCATGTACACAGACAACCCTCTCTTCCTCCCAACAAATTTCAACACATGTGAGAGATGCAACCATATAGCCAAACTGGAGGCTAAGCTCTCTCAACTCAGTACTGGCATAACCAGTCAGGAGGAGAAGGCAACCACACTCACTACAATACCAGTCTCACATAGACCTACCACGACAGCAAACCAAACACATAATCACACAAAAACATACTCGGAGGCTCTAAATAAAGATCTGCCTAAGCAGCAGAGACCTCCAAAGCAGACACCCAAGCAACCGCTACCCCAAAACAAAACACATGCAACACATAGCTCACAAAGCCAGTGTGCCGAACAGTCACAGCCCTTAAGGCTAAACAACACACCTGATACACTTGTAATAGGTAACTCTATCATCAGGCACACTGACGTCCCGCTCACCAGGCTGAACAAGGAGAAGGTCACGGTGAGCAGCCTGTCAGGTGCTAGGATCTGCCACATAACACAAGCACTCAGGTCACTCCAAGGCAAGTACAAATATGACTCAGTCATTGTCCATGCTGGTGTGAATGACCTGAGATGCACCACCCTGGACTACATGAAAAGAGACATAGAAGAGCTCTCTGAGCATGTAGCCCTGGCCAGTATGACCCTGACCTTGAGTAGCATCTTACCCTCACCAAGAATGATGCCACAATATGAAGACAAGATGATCAATTTCAACAATTGACTTAAGTATTGGTGTCATTCAAAGGGGATCCACTGCCTGTCAGCCTGGGATGATATGCTCGACAAGCCACGATGCTTCGCTAAGGATGGCTTGCACCTGTCACCCCTGGGCTTTTGGATATTGGCAAAGGCTCTTGCTACCCCCATAGTGCCTTTTTTAGGCAAGGCTCAAAAGACAAACCCACCTCCATAGGTATCACAAGGGATAAGAAACTAAGAGTAATGCTACTCAACGCCAGAAGTCTAAACCTCAAGATGCACACACTCAAAACTCTCCTTAGCATGGAGAACATTGATATCTGTGCAGTAACAGAAACCTGGTTCAGGGCTCTCGAGAGCACCCCAGCACTACCAGGTTATACCTCATACCATGCTTTTTGGCCCCAAAACTTGGACCAAACTACAAAAGGAGGGGGAGTATCAATATTCATCAAAGATACCCACACCTCCAGGCTGGTGGCACAGCACGAAGCATCAGAGACTATCCATGTGCAACTAACAGTGGGTAAAACTGCCTTCCAGTTTATAGCCTGCTACAGACCACCCTCCCAAACCCAGGAACCCCACTCAGCCTTCCTGAAAACACTGAAAATATGAAGGTCTCTCCAAACACCATTATATTGGGCGACTTCAACTACCCAAACATAGATTGGGAGCATCACTCTAGCTCCAACACCCTAGCCCAAAGGTTACTAGAATTCATAAACTCAAATGCTATGGAACAACTTGTTACCACTCCCACAAGAGGGGAAAACATACTGGACCTGATCATCACCAACATGGGGAGTCTATGCTCCAGACCAGAAGTATATCCCTCACTGGTAAGATCAGACCATAAACTAATCCAACTGGATATTCACATCCCGACCCCAGCCCCTGCCCAGAAAACCACAGTGAAAAACTTCTCTAAAGCAAATTTCACACTCCTCAAAACCGAGGAGGAATCCTTCAAACCCCCCCGGGCCTGTGGAAAATACGGCCCAGACCGCAGAATCCTTTATAAATGCATTCTATGAACACCTTCAGGAATGCATGGATCATGCAATCCCAAATAAAACCAAGACTCAATCCTCCAAAGGCAGACGTCCTGTCTGGTGGACCCCAGCCATAAACAAACTATACAATAGAAGGAGGAAGCTACTACATGATAGAGCAAAATCCCAAAAAGGGAAGGCATCTCTGATCAGTATTAGCAAAAAACTATGGGCACTCATAAAATCGTCTAAGGCCAGCTTCAAGAGAAAAATTGCACAGGACACTAAGGATAATCACAAGGTTTTCTTTAGTTATGTTAAGAACCTGGGTGCGAATTCCCAGATATGCTCAGAATTAGTCCAAAATGACAAAAAATACACCGAACCCACAGACATTGCCAACATCCTAGCTGACAGGTTCAGCAAACTCCCCACCAAAGGGCAAATATCTATCCCAGCAGAGTGCTGCCCCCCTGACATCTCAGATGCTCAGGTGAGAGCCGCCCTCTCCAAAGCAAAAAACACAGCATCAATGGGACCAGACGGTGTCCCGGGCTGCGTCCTACATGAACTTCAAGAAGAGCTAAACCCAAACATAAAACTACTGTTCAATCTCAGCCTTACTACAGGATATGTACCCAAAGAGTGGCGTACAGCAACAGTGGTCCCTCTCCACAAAGGTGGTGCCTCAACGGACCCTGGAAACTATCGCCCCATAAGCCTGACTAGCTTGGTCTGCAAAGCTATGGAAAGGATCATCATGGACCTCATAAATAGATATTGGGGACCTACAGATACTGGATCCTACCCAGTTCGGCTTTGTTAAGGGCAGATCCTGCCTCTTAAACCTGGACGACTTCTTTGAAACCGTCACCAAGGACATTGACGAAGGGAAGGTGGTCCACACAGCCTACCTGGACCTCGCAAAAGCCTTCGATACAATACCCCACTCGGGCATTATAGATAAGCTCACCAGCTTAAATATAAACCCCTATGTCACTAGATGGGTTGCAAACTGGCTCAAGGACAGAACCCACATGGTTAGAATTGCTGGAGCCATTTCAGACTCCAAACCAGTTACAAGTGGCGTCCCACAAGGCTCAGTCCTGGGACCTCTCTTCTTCGGTATATATTTCTTGGAGGTACAGGCCAACACGGAAGGACTGTGGCTGACCAAGTTCACAGATGACTGCAAACTGGGTGCCATAATTGACTCTCCAGCCGACGCAAGCATCCTCCAAAAGGGCCTCATAGAAACAGACAACTGGTGCCAGAGCCATGGCCTCAAGCTAAACGCCAAAAAGTGTATAGTCATCCCCTTTGGCAAAAACAAAGTGCCCACAAATTACCACATAGGTGGTAATCCATTAAGTACAGAAGAAGTAATTAGGGACCTGGGGACCCAAGTTGATAGCAATCTCTCATTTGACAACCACGTGGCCAAAGTGGTTAGAAAAACATTTTATATAGCCCACCTAATCATGAAGGGATTCACATCTAGCTCAGGGGAGGTCATCGTGCCTCTTTACTCATTCCTCATCAGGCCCATAATCGAGTACAATGCCCCTTTTGGGATGTACCTTACCAAACACCTGCAGCAAATGGAAAAACCCCAAAAGTACCTCACCAAGAGGATCAAAGGGCTCAAACAGATGCCATATGCTGCCCGGTTAAAGAAACTCCAGCTCTACTCAGTGGCATACCACCTGCTCAGAGGCAATCTGTGCCTGACGTATAAAGCCATGTCCAACCCGGAATTAAGGAACATGCTGCACCTCAAAAAATCCAAATCCCATCGAGCTACGTGCTCGAGAGACTTGAACCTCAGCTCTGAAATAAATAGGACATGCTGGAGGGACAGATTCATAACCCAGAGGCTCCCTTCACTCTGGAATAAAATCCCAGTCCAGGTTAGGCAGAGTCCCTCATTGACTCTCTTCAAGAGGAATCTTGATGAGTGGATGGGAGATCATAGGTTTACCCCGGGTATCACTTCTGTGTCACTGATAGACAGAGGCACAGTATACTAACCTCGAAAAAGGGCATAGCAAAATTAATTTAAAATGGGTGGCGAAAACCAAACATACTCTGGCTAGGCGTATAAATGCCCTAGGGCAGATAGCCTAGTATGAACCTATGAACCTAAACACCCTATTGCATTCTAAAGGATACAAAGTGGAGGCCATATGCAGTATTTCTTTATTCTCAGAGGGCCAGTGAGTTACATGTGAGTCAGTGATTAGCAAACACAATGAATATTCTCTGCCAAAAAAGAAATATATGAAAGGGGATCTGAACTCAGAGCTTTTTTTTTTTTTCAAAAACTTTGATCCATAGCTTTGACTCCTCCCATACCCATAACTCCCTTTGGTCTCCAGATTACCTCAGATCAAGTTTGCCTGTTTGCAGTTATTTCTCCCAAGGGTAAAAACAACACAGGCCTAACAAACCAACTTAACTGAAACACTGACATGGATAACAGAGATATCCTATCCAAAGACAAGGCCCCTGGGCAGATCCCAGCAATCAGCTGGAAACCAAAGAGTGACAATTTAGAATGGGGGATGTAGGGAGGGATGTTGAATTAGACGGAACAAGATAACATGGATCTAGCATTATGGTAAGTATATAACTTTCATATCCAATGTTTTCTTTTCTGCCTGAATCAACAACTGGGACAGATTCCCAAGCTACCAGAAGAAAAAATGGGTGGTTTCATGGAAGGATATTCCTGAGTATGGTGGAGCCAAGGATGTATGAGATATGAATTGTACACAAAGGTATGAACTGTAGGCCAAGTAGCTGTGGAGCAAATCTCATTAATGGATATTCTAGCAAAAAAGGCAGTGGAGGTAGACACCACTCTAGATCAATGGGCCTTTGGTTTGCCAGGTAAAGTTAACATTTTGTGTCATAAACAAAGGAAATACAGTCATAAAGCCACCTGGACAATGTTACTTTAGAGACTCCTTTTCCCAATTTAGTTTTTAAGAAGGAGAGAAAAAGCTGGTCTGACTTTCTAATATCCTTTGAACAAAGTAAACAAAATGTTAGTTGAACATTAATGCATTAAATGTAGATTATTTTCAACATTGTTTGAAAAATATGGAAAAAACAATGGTACACTCATTGTTTGATTGAGATTCACTTCATGGACCACTTTTAAAAGGAAATGAGGATTAGTTCACAAGGATGTCTTATCCTTATGAAAGACAAGGCACGGAGGTTTGCAAGACAGTGTTTGTAATTCGGAAATTCTCCTAGCAGTTGTGATTGTTACAAAAAAAACTGTTTTCCAAGTCAGGAATTTTAGGTCCACTGAAGAAGCAGGCTCAAAATAAGTCCTAGTCAAAGACTACTGCATGATAGCAATGTCCCAAGGGGGACTGGATCCCTAATTGAAGGTCGTAGGAGAACATTTCCCTTCAAAAAACTTTGGAAATTTTCAAGGGGGTAATAAAAGTCCAGTTCTGTCCCACATGGGAATTGGAAATGGATGCTAATTGGTCTTTGATAGTAAAAAAACTGGCACTTTTCTGAAACAACTCCAACAAGAAATCTAAAAGAGAAATAAGAGGAGCTGAAAAGGGGTCCAAACCTCTGCAGCAGGAACATACGATGAATTTCTTCCATTTGCTAAGGTGGACCTTACTGGTATTTGTTTTTTGACAGAAATATAAAATCTGAGTGAGTGGAGCAGACAGCTGGACATTTCTGGCCATCATTAAAATTGGAGAAATCATGTGGTCAGTCTCAGGGCTTTTAAGTCTCAACGAGGCTGACCAGATGGGTGAAACAGATTTGGTCCCAGGTCAAACACCCACAGAAGATGTTTCAGATAAAGCCTAAGAATAGAAACCAAACCTGCCAGGGTCAAAAGGGTGTAATGAGAATAACTTCTGCCTTTCTGAAGACATTTTATCAGAGTGAAGAGTGAAAATGCATAATGGAGACCCATGGGGTAAATTGTGGACTACAGTATTATTTGGTGATTGTTCCTGTGGAAGAAACAGGGCAAAGTAACTGCTGCATTTGTTGATTAGTTAGGAAGAGAAAAGATCACAGCAAGGTTGGCCCCAACAACTGAAAATCAACGTCGGTACTGACTGATTAAGGGACTACTCATGGGACAGAAGAATATACCTGCTCAGTTTATCTGCCAGAACACTGGTAGTCCGCTGAATGTGCATTGCAAACAGAAAGAGTCTGGAAGACATCGTCCACTGCCACATTCACATGGCTTCCTGGCACAGTGGATATGAACAGGTTCCTCTTTGTTTATTGATATACCAGATTATTGCCATGTTGTCTGTCTGGATGGAAATCACACCCTTGGGGCAGAGTCTTGAAATGCCTGCAACACTAGCAGGATTATCCTCATCTCCAAGACAATGACATCAAGACTGGGCTTTATCAGTTACCAAGAACTTTAAACCATCTTCCCTTCATAGTGACCCCCCCCCAACCCAGAAGTATCTGTGGTCACAGTGGCTATCGGGGGTGCAAGGAGAATGGTCAACATCTTGACAATATGGAAGAGTTCTACCACCAGATGTGCTTTCCGCATATTGGTGTAAGATGTACTGTTCCATGAAGGAGGTGAGATGTCAAGGACCATTTTACTGAAAGTGTCCACTGCTGGACTCTCATGTAGAATCTTGCCTGAGGTACCAGTGTATGATCAAAGCAGCACTTGAGTCTAGTAGCTGAAAAACAAGTCTTGCTGGGTGACTGGAATGATGAAGGACTTCTGAAGCCATCTAATGCAATGCACAGATAGGATTCTGGACTGTGGGAGTCTGGCTATTTGAGTAATTAAGTTCAGGTGGCATCCTATGAAATCTGCTCCCTGTGCTGGTGTCAGCTGGATCAATACATGATTGATGGTAATTCCCAAGTGCGTATCTAGCTGGAGCAAAAAGTCCCTGAACTGAATTACTAGATCCTTGGTTGAAGCAGCAAGGATCCAGACATCCAAGTAGGGGAAGACCTGCAACTCTTGCAGCCTGTGATATGCTACCTCAACTGTCATGTATTGGGTGAATACCCTGGAGCTATGGTGAGGCCAAAGGGCAGTGATCTGAATTGAAAATGGCTGGGTTCCAGCTGGAGGCAGAGAAATCTCCTGGACTGCCTGGCTATTTTGATTTAATAGTAAGCATCCTGGAGATCTATCAAATACAGCCAGCCATCATTCCTTAAGAGACCTTTGTTGCAGTGGAACTTATTTCTAGGTGAAAGCAAGATCTCATCCGGCTTATGGTGGATTGGCTTCACTATGTCAGGTTCCTTCCTGGTCAGCTGAGAGACCAGGTCTATTAACTCAGCACTTGGGACAACCCAGGAGGTAGAAGAGCCAGCCCTGAATGCCTTGATGTATGACAGCTCTTCTACAGAGAGGGCTTCGGTGGACCAACCCCCTCTTTGCTTTATCAATTTTAGAATATCTCCAAAGAGGTTGTCTTACAGAGGGAATCATGGGGAGCACTCTCCTTCATTGAAATCAGTGTCTTCTGTGATAGACTCTGGAGATAAGCCCAAGTGCTATTTCTTGGGTGCCTGTTTCTTATGGCTGTCCCCATGGGGGCTTCTGGGGAAGAGTCAGAGTCAGAAGGAGAGCTTTCCAAGTTAGAGACCCCAAGGCTGAGCAAGGCTAAACATCCCTGTCAAATAGGATTAGCAGACACTGTAACAGAATCCACAGGAGGTCAGGATATAACCAAGTGTGATAGAAACAACTCCTCTCTAGATCTGGAGAGAACCTTCTTAAATGCTTCGTAAGCTGAAGCTGGGACTGGCACCAAAACAGTACATGCTCAACCCAAGGACAAGGATGGAATACCTCTGGCTCTAATCTGACCCAGCTCCAAGGCTGACAATGGGGCCAAGCTGCTCAGAGCTGAAGCACTGAGGGGCAAGGACTGCTACACAAATTTCAGAGTCAACCCCAACCTCGGAGCACCAGCTTTCAGACCTATTCTGATCTGACAAAGCTAGAGTCAAGAGAAAGAGGGTAACCACTGGAGTCAAAGTCGATAATGCTGTTGGCTCCAATGCAGGTGCTCTGTGAGATAAAATTAGATCTGTGCCCATAGGATCCAAAAGATGGACCAGTACAGAAGAGATCAGTGGCAGGACTGTAGGGACCATGCCTGGAGCCAACAAGGGGATAAGCACCAAGAGACTCTCCAGCTGGATCTTTGTCCAAAAATAACTTCCACATCACTCTGTCAATGGCTTCCAACAAACTCATCAATAATCAGAAGGACCTGAAGGATGAAGCCACTGATGGTGGTCGAGATGTAAATCAGTGTTTCTCTTGCAAAAAGGGTGAGTGGAGCCTCAGGCTAGCTGGCTCAGGTGAGAAACAATAGGGTGGAGATGGAAAATGGACCTGAAGGACTTCCATAGTAGGTGGATCGGAATGTCTTGGGGTCTTCAGAGCTGGGCCGAACTGGTCCAGTGGTTTTGGAGACTTCCTTTTTGAGCCTCTCTACCTTCTTATCTTGTTCTTTCTCTTTTGTTACCTTTTCTTTTTTCTTCTCCCTTTCCTTGTTAACTTTCCCTTACAAAATGTCTTAGATGAAGGAGATGTTGTTTTTGGAGCCAAAGGAACTGACCTTCCTGCCTTGGTGGGATGGAGGCCCTTCAGAATCTAACTTATTTTGATGACCTTGTAAAGCCTGGGCTCTGAAAGACGCACAAGCTTCATAATCCACATCTAAATACACTACACCAAACAAAAAACACGAGGAGTGAGGGTCTTAGGGTGAAACCTTGCATCCACAAGCTGTGCGTTTTTTAAAGCCAGCACCCTTGTCAGACATGGTTTCCTCAAAAACACAACTGCACACACCAGCAACAATAATAGGAAACAAAAAAACAGTTAAGTCCTAGACAAACGCTATCAGATAAACTCTGAAATGGAAAAAAGTGTAGAGTAGAAAATGATACTTTTTTTTTTTTGCTTTAGGCAGGGAAGGCAGGAAAGGAAACAAGTTCTTTGAAAAACAAAGAAAGAGAGTCAGAACAAGGTAAAATTACCAAATCTGAGGAGACGGTAATGGCAGAAATGTATTAACAAGAAAAATCTAAAAAGTACCACATATCTAAACACCAATGCAGAGCCCTTGAATCATGCAGCATAACCGATCAAGCAGCATATGAGATCTGAGCTAATTAGGGGATCAGAGGGAATTATGCATGGTGGAGAAGTCAGAGCCCTGGATCCAGGCCCATGAAAAAAAATACACTGAGGTCAGATCTGATAAGCCTATTATTGAATTGGATGAAAAAGACAGCATCAGATAATATGGGTTTAATGATACAAAAAATGGACAAATCGGAGACATAATTGTGACTTAGTGGATGTAGAAGCATCACAGAAGTTACAACTTGAAGAAATGCAAATTGCCAGAGAGGCAGAATTAGTTACAAGGCAAAAAGCTAATTAAAAACAGTAGTGTTGGTGTTTAGGTAGTTTTTTTTGATATGTTCTTATCAGTACTCAGATTGTAGAACTACTTAAACTTAATGCTGAGAAATATCCTGGCTTAAATGGCATTACCTCTTTAATTCATTTTTTGAAGGCTAGACAACTTAAGCATTAATTTAGGTTTTTAACAAATTTTTTAACTTTTTAATAGACTTTTATGCATATATGTTGTGTACTTTTTATATTTTATTTTTTATTTTTCAGCTTTTGTACATTCTTTTTATTTGTATATATATATATATATATATATATATATATATAAGTATTTACGGTAACGCCTCTTCACATTTTATTTAATTGTTACTCTATTGTTGGTACCCTATGACATGACATTATTGGCCAATTCAAATGAATAGGTTTATTGGCTTTTTGATTGCACTTATATAAGCATTCTGTTATTCTGAAGTTATGTCTGATGAAGCAACAGTAGTTGTGAAAGCGCTTACCATTTTGTGTTTGTTTGAATAAACATTTATTGTGTGCTAGCTTGGTGCAACTTTTTTCGTTTTGTTGCTACTTTTTCTGCACCTTGGTTTTACCCTTAGCCGTTTCAGTATTTTTCTCATTTCATTTTTTATTCGGTGAAGGGGCAGACATTATTCATGGAGGATAATCCTATTGAGCAGTCCTTGAGTGGACAACATCATTGTTTTTTAAGAATCCTAGATGTTCCAGTGAATCCTTTATTAAATACGGATATTCGCGCTTGTACAGATGAAGCCTTTTCTGCTCAACAGCACTTACCAGAGTTTTTTCAACAGTATAGAAACCTAGAGAATCTAATGTATAAATATAAAAGATTGCAGTGGCAGCGGCTCCATCTACAAGCTTCTCTGGAAGCCAAGATTATTCCACGTGGTTTAAGGATACTAAACATGCCTACGTATGGAGACACATACCCTGCATTACTTCGTAAGTGGCAAGAGCTTAATTTACAATTTAGCTCTAAATATATGGAACTTTTACTTGAGTTTTTTTCACCTATAGAGGCTGATTTAAAGTCTCAGATTATTGCTCTTGAGACAAAGATTACTGATAGTTTCTCCTGTGACATTACCTTAAATAAAATGGATCAACTACAGTGACAGCATTGTTTCTTATGAGAAGAAACTTCAAAGTGTTAAGCTATCCAAGCTTAACAGAGATAAAGCACATTTTGCAAAGAATAATGTTTTTTCATGGCCGAGAGATGTGGTTACTAGATCGAACCAAGAAAGTGAAACTTTTAATGCAAATTCTATTAATAATGCCTCACAGGAATGTATGTTTCGCTCCTTTAATGTTTCCAGTTCCATTTCCAGTCCTTCCGATGAGAGGATCGCTGTGGAGCCTGAATCTATGAGCGGTGAATCTAGAGAGTCAATTGCCCAGGATTTTCCTTCATTATCTGCTTCGGGTAACTCAACAGCTTCTGTCCCAACTAGACATAACTCTGGTAAGTCAATGAGACCTACTAGTGCGTCGAAATCTGAATTAGTAACGCCATATATTTCCAGTGTTCCTTTAGAACCTATTGTTCGGGCTCAGGGATCAGCAGATGATATTAGCGTTTTTTTAGACAGAACCAAGAAAGGCGATTACTCGCTGAAGGCAGCACTACCGTACAGAACACGCTCAAGAAGCTTCTCACACAACAGAAGGATGCCCAAGAACCACTCTATGGAGGGAACTGTACAACAGCCCAAAAGGAGACGCATGTAGTCTCAGGTTTGGTTATAAATATCTCATCTTTTAGTTTAAATGCTGAACAGCTTAGTCTCTTAAATAAGGGTTTGTCTTTAATCCCTGCAAAAAAAACTGATATTGCAGAGATGTTAAAAGATTTGAGACTTTTGGGCAGGAGCCTTTCACTTAAATGTTTATTTCCTGCAGATTCAGAAAGTTTATGTAACATGAATTATGTTTATAAGCAACCAAGTACTTTTGTTCCAGCAACACCTGCAGGAATACAAAGGTTTATTGACTCCTGTGAAATTGCTTTCAGGGATTTGAATGCATTCTCTACCAATAGTTATTCATTTTGTAATTTGACAACAGATGAATACAGAGTTTTGCAAGATTTAAAAAATGTACACTCATTGATTATCAAACAAGCAGATAAAGGTGGCGGCATAGTTTTATTAGACAAGGATTTGTATATTAGACAAATGGAGAAACTTTTATTTAATACAGACATCAATGCATTTCTAAGCCTGCAGTGAATGCAATTATTGATAAAGTTTCTTTTCTGACTTTTGATTTACTAATCACTGATTTGATTGATGATTCTCTATTTAAGTATTTTAATGTCTATAAACCTGTTGCTCCTAGGGTATATGGTTTGCCCAAGGTCCGTAAGGATTTGTTTGTTCCACCTATGCGACCTATTGTTTCAGGCACTGGTTGGTAACTGAACCTCTCTCTATTTATGTAGAAGGAAATCTGCATGGTTTTCTAGAAAGCTGCCATACTATTTTAAGAGCTACCAAGATGTTTTTGGAGTGGTTACAAAATAGGATGGATAGTACTGATAGTGATGAAGAATTTGTCTTCGTCACAATGGATATAGAATCCTTATTCACAAGCATTCCCAATTCATGGGGCGTAGAGAGAATCAGAGAATTTCTTACTGCCAATAGATGTTTTACTAACACTAAGATCCAATTGATCTTCAGTTTACTGGAAATTATATTAGAGAATAACATTGTCATGTTTCAGGACCAATGTTTTCTGCAGAAAGTTGGCGTGGCTATGGGCACTGCCTGTGCTAATAGCTACACCAACTTAGCCCTGGTTTGTTGGGAGGAACAGAATATTTTATCTAGTAATAACCCTTTTCTTGGACAAGTGCTTTGGTATGTGCATTTTGTAGATGACATTTTTATGGTATGGGGAGGATGTGGTTCTGATATTATGAACTTTATTGATTATTTGCATACGACAACTGATTTCTTGAGGTTTACTCACCAGAGTGCCACCACAGAAATCAGTTTTCTTGACATTAAAGTTACAAAGTCTGATTTTAATCAGTTTAGTGGCAGTATCTATTTTAAACCAACTAGAAAACACACTTCTACATAAATCTAGCATGCACCCCAGACATATTCCCAGGAATGTGCTAAGGGGTCAAGTCTTTAGGACTTTATGCCTACACAATAGAGATGAGGATGCAGTAAATGCACTTGAAAGCCTTAAGTCCCATTTTTTGGACAGGGGTTATTCAATTACGGATATTAACGGAACTGTGTCAGAAGCCTGGAAATTGAGGAATACTAGATGCAAGCCTTACCTAAACACCAACACTGCTGTTGGTACTACAGATAATAATGCAACAGCTAGGAATGAGTTCAGAGTTGTGTTTCAATTCTTCAGTGATGTGAATCAATACACGGAAATTATTAGAAGACAATGGCATTTGCTACAGGAGGTCCCTGGCCTTATTGAGAAAGTTGGAAAGGTTCCCACTTTTAGTTTCAGGAACAATAAGTCCCTGAAACAGCATTTATGCAATGGAGAAGCACGAGAGACTGTGAGTCTTTCTACTCGCATTGGCACTTTTCCATGTAGGAGATGCAGTGCATGCCAATATATTTTCAGCAAGAATAAATATACACATCCTACTAGACATTTTTTGATATGTTCTTATCAGTACTCAGATTGTAGAACTACTGATGTTGTTTATTTTTGCTTCTGTCAGCAATGTCCTGCATTTTATGTAGGCAAAACTAACAGGATGCTGAAAGATAGAATTTTAGAGCATATCAGAGATATTAATAATCATAAGGAATCCAATGCGTTAGCTAAATATTTGTACTGATAATTCTCACACTTTTAGGTTTTTTGTTATACAACACATTCCTAGAAACTTAAGAGGAGGAGATATAGAAAATGTTACAGAGGGGCATGAACAAAAATGGATCCTTAAACTTAATGCTGAGAAATATCTTGGCTTAAATGGCACTACCTCTTTAATTCCTTTTTTGAAGGCTAGACAACTTAAGCATTAATTTAGGTTTTTAACAATTTTTTAACTTTTAATAGACTTTTATGCATATATGTTGTGTATTTTTTATATTTTATTTTTTATTTTTCAGCTTTTGTATGCTTTATATATATATATATATATATATATATATATATATATATATATATATATATATATATATTTACGGTAATGCCTCTTCACATTTTATTTAATTGTTACTCTATTGTTGGTACCCTATGACATGACTCTATTGGCTAATTCTAATTAATAGGTTTATTGGCTTTTTGATTGCACTTATATAAGCATTCTGTTATTCTGAAGTTATGTCTGATGAAGCAACAGTAGTTGTGAAAGCGCTTACCATTTTGTGTTTGTTTGAATGAACGTTTATTGTGTGCTAGCTTGGTGCAGCTTTTTTCGTTTTGTTGCTACTTTTTCTGTACCTTGGTTTTAACTTAGCCGTTTCAGTATTTTTCTCAGAATAGCCAAATTAATTTAAGTCAGTGTAGATGTGTTTGGTGAAGCTGGCCCAAGGTCTATGGCAAAGATTATTGCTGACCTGGGCGAGTTTGAAGGCAAACACTGCTTTATAGCTGTAGATTATTACTTTCATGATATAGAAATAAACCTTTTGTCAACCACAGGCAGTCAGTAAATCATAGCCAGACTCAAGAAAATGTTGTCAATGTTTGAGCTACCTAATAAACTGGTTACAGACAATGGTATACAGTTTGAGAATTTGTTCCAATAGTTTGTAACTATGGTTTTACTGATACTATGTAAAGTATTTACTCACTTTCTGCTGAGTTGTGGCTGACTCCTAGATTGACCCCTCAGAAAGCCACTGTTAACTGCAGAGGATTCAAGGCAAAGTGGGAAAAATAGAAGGTTGCTGGGTCTTTCTTCCATATCACAAACACATGCACTCACTCCTATGAGCAATTTAGAGCCCTATCTGCAATCAAATGATGAATTCAAGAGAGAAGTACACACAGCCAAAAAGATCATAAGACAATCAGATCCTCACAGAGCTCATGCAGCATAATGAGCTACTCCACACACTACACCAGAGTTAAGCCATTCACAGCCAACTCTTAGAAGACAAAAGTTAACTTACATATTAATATTATAGTCAAAACTTAAGCCTAAAATTATTCTGCACAATACAATTAAACAAAAATGATCAAAAAGCCAAAGCTTAATAAATACAAAATATTTTACACCTGATATTACTCTGCACATGCATTACCAATCTTTGAACCAGTCCAAGCTTTCTTCTTGAAATTAGGAAGAAAAACATGGGATACAACAGCCGTTGCAATACAGAAAACTACTGAAATGAAAGTTATGTACTTACCATAATGATAGATCCATGTTGTCTTATTTTTGTCCTGTTCAACATTTGGGTTGATGGATCTGATATGATCCAACCTTTGCACCTTCTTCCAGAACTTAGGATCTGAGATTCTGACTCCTTCAGTTCCCACACTTTCCTTCTTCTACCTAAATTACATCAGATTGAATTTGCTGACCCTTACTAACCAAAGAGAAACAATTTGAGAAGTATAAAAATCCCTATAGAATAAAGTCAACAGCTTACTAAGTATGCCAGTATAGGAAATGTCACCTAAAGCAGACAGGGTCTTGGTCAAGGCCTGTCTGAGGACCAGAAGTTTATAGATGGCAATCTGAAAGGAGGAAGGAGGGAGAGATGTTGAACCAGGCAAAATAAGACAACACAGATCTGTTGTTATGGTTACGTAACTTTTGTACATGATATTGTTTATTTTTGTCTGATTCTACATTTGGAACCGATTCCCAAGCTGCATAACATGAACCTGGGTAGTATCAAGGAAGGATATTCCTGACAATGGTAGAACTAAAGAATGAGTGCGTTCTGGATGCACATCCAATTTGTAATGAGATATAACTGTATGAACCATCGACTAAGTTGCTGCTGCAGAAATGTCATCAATGGGGACTTTCTTCATGAAAGCTGTAGACATAGCCATTGCTCTGGTGGAATGAGTTTTTGGTTTTGAAAGCAGAGACAAACTCAGAAAGCCACTTAGAAACTGTAACTTTTGATACATGATTTCCCAATTTTGCTTTGAAAAAGAAAACAAGAGTTGATCTGGCTTTCATATATATTTGGTATGGTGTAAGTGGAATCTGAGTTGTCTGTGAACATGTAGGGTATGAAGCATATGTTTGTCTTTGTTAGAGAAATTCAGAAAAAAGTTAGGTAAATTAATGGATTGATTCAAATTTGCTTCAGATGACACCTTTAGGAGAAAAGTAGGATTTGTTCTCAATGGCACTCTGTATTTGTGAAAAACGAGAAAAGGTGGCTTGCATGAGAGTGCATGTAAATCAGGTCTGAGTTAATGACCGAAGTGAAATTGTGACATCCCCATGTGGGAGCTGGGTCCTGAATTGGAGGCCTCAGCAAAAAAAAGCTCCTTCGAGGAAAGCTTTAGATATTCTAAGAGTAGCAATGGAAGCATCATTATGACCTATGTGAAAATTTGAAATGGTAGCCATTTGAACCTTGATGGCAGAAAAATTAAATCATTGGTGAAAAGGTTGTGAAAGAAATTCCAGAACTAATGGCATGGGGGCAGAAAAAGGGTCCAGTCCCTTTGATAAGGCCCAAATAGAAAGTCTTCTCCATTTATTTTTATAAGTCCCTTTAGCTGATAGCTTTTGAGAAGAAAAATTACTTGAACTACAGGAGGAGGTAGCCTGGCATTTCTCACTGTTGTTAAAATTGGAGAAACCATGTTGGTTAATTAAGGGCTTGTAGATCTAGCAGAGGCATCCTGGATGGGTGACACAGAAGATCTGGACTGGGATCCAGTACCCAGGGTGAATGTAGTAAATTAGGTCAAAGGAAGGGGAACCAAACCTTTTAGGACCAGAACTTAGCAATGAGGGTCACCTTGGTCTTGCACCTCATGGCTTTCTGAATGAGTTTTGTCAGGAGGGGTATTGTTGGGAATGCATAGAGGAGACCTGGAGGCCAAATGTGGACTAGAGCATCTCTTGGTGACTGTCCCTGTGGTGGGATGAGGGCAAAGTAACTACTGCACTTGTTTAGGTATGAGGAAAAGAGGTCATTTCAAGGTTGGCTGCAGTGGCTGAAAATCTACTTTGACACTGTCTGGTTGAGAGATCACTTGTGAGGAATAGTGTAGATCTGCTCAGTTTGTCCGCTAGTACATTCAACTTATAGAGAATGTGCATTGCTGTCAGAAAACAATGGAAAGACATGGCCCATTGCCAGACTCACATAGACCATACCACTGTTATATTGTCAATTTGGATAAATATCATACTCTTGGGTACATGGCCCTGAAAATTCTGCAATGCTAGGAGGACCGCTGTCATCGCCAAGATACTGATGTGAAGTTTGTCCTTCACAGGTGAACAAGTACCTGGAACCATCTTCCCCTTGAAATGCTCTCCCATCCTAGAAGGGAAGTGTCCATGGTTACTGTGGCCTGGAGCTTTGGTGGAAAAAAAGGGTGTCCCTTCTCTAACTGATTGAAAAGTTACTCATCACTTTAATGGTCTGTGCACACTTGAGTGAGATGAATTTTGGCATGGAGGGGTTGAAGACTCTCCTTACACTGGACTTATAGACTCCATTGTAACACTCTCATGTGATATCTCATCTGTGGAATTACTGTGATGGTACAGGCCATCAGACCTAACAAATGAAGCATGAATCATGCTTGTGGATGAGCATGCTGAATTACCTGAGAAGCCACCAATATTAATGACAAGTCTCTTGCTGTTTGGCAGTTTGGCAATTTGTTGAACCATGTTGCTATGACATCCTATGAATTCTATCTGCTGAGTTAGAGGCAGTTGGCCTTTCACATTTGACTGTTATCCCTAACCTGTCTGCAAGATGTCGTAGTAGTGCTTGATGTTGTAGCAGTAGATCCCTCAAAGTAGCAGTTAGAAGTCAATCATCTAGAGATGAAAAGACTTGGATCTCTTGTAATCAGAGATGAGGTGTTACCACTGCTGTAATTTTGATGAACATGCAGGGGTTGTGGTGAAACCAAGTGACAGTGCTCCAAATTGGTAATTATTGGTTCACAGTGGAAATGGAGAAGTCTCCTGGATTGCCTTTGAATCTTTATATAATAGAAGGCGTCTTGAAGATCTATACAGCACATCCAATCATCCTTCCTCAAAAGAGGTAGCATGACCATCTGGAACTTTGTTTTCTTGACAAACTGGCTCGGGTGGCTGAGTTCCAATATTGGCCCGAGGCCCCCTCTCTTCTTTGGAACTAAAAAGAACCTGGAATAGATTCCGGATTCTTACTGGGTTGGGGGTACCTGTTGGATGACTCATTTTTCTTGCAAATTTGAAACTTCTGTTGCTGCAGATTCTAACTGATTGGGTGGAATATTGGGAATCTTTAAACTTTTCTTTGAAGGATACAACAAGGGAAGGGTATAGCCTCTGGTGATTATCTTTAACACCCAGAAAGCTGAGGTAATGTTTTTCCAGGCTTGTGGGTACAAGGTTAAATGCCCCTGACTGCCTCCAGAGTGCAGCAGTCGGATAACCCTTCAGAGGTGCTGGTAGGGTTTCTCAGTGAAGGGACCATGGAAATGCTAATTCTGTGGTCTGCCTCTGCCTCTAGGGTGACGTCCATTTGGGCTTCCCCAGGAGTGTCATGGTAAAAACACTGTGATTTCCTGAACCCCATTTTCTTTCCATCCATTTAATTCCTGGATCATTGCTGGGTGGAGAAATGGACTCATATGGCAGACAGGGTCTTACTGTCTTGCTTACTCCTGGTAAGTGTCTCTAACTCTGGGTCCAATTAGAGTGAAACCATTAAAGGCGGCATTAATAAAGGACACCTTGAAGCTTTGTATGAAATCGCATAGCCACAAACAGGCATGGTGACACACTGTAGTGCCTGTACCAGCTGCTCTTGCTAAACCATCTGCTGCAGTGGATAGCAGGCGAAAGATTACATTAGAGGTAGATTGCATGGTAGACATTTGGGTGCCCACTGTTTTTTGGACATCCGAAGGCCAGTTACCCAAGAGGGACTTGGAAATCTCCTTGATCAAGTACCTCTGAAAACGTTAAGTGTCTAAGGTAGTTCAGCACTGTGAGAGGGAAGGTTGCTGAAACATATGTCTGTATCCATAATCTGTCCAATGCACTTTACTCTCTGTTAGTAGGATGGACAGAAGAACTCTCCTCAGACAACTCTTTCTTTGTGGCTGCTGCTACCACCATGGGATCTACTGGGGTCCTTTCATCCAATGTTTCCTGTTTTTTGGAGCTACGGAAATGTTGTTTTGGGGGGGGGGAGTGGCATTATAACATCAGGATCCTTCCATGCTCTGGTACTATAATATCAGGATCTTTCTGTGCTATAAGATCTACGAGGGCATCTCTAGGGGCAACCACCCAGGATGCAGAACAGCCAGGCCCCAAAACTTCAAGAAACAGATTCATCCAGAGGAGGAGCTTCAGTGGACCAACCCCCTTTCTGCTTCAGCAAATCCAGGATGTCTCCAAATGTGACATCTTTCAAGGGGGATCTGGGGATCCTTCCCCCTCATCCAAATCTGTGTCCTTTTTGACTAACTCAGGAGAGGAGTATATGTACTTCTGTTTGCATGTCTGTTTCTTTGGAACATGTATCTAGGATTTTGGTGGAGACAAGTCAGAATCAGACCTGGAACTTGATTGTAGAGTAGTCTCAAAGCGTATAGGTTCTGACAGTCCTTATTGATTTGAATGAGAGATGTAAGGAACAGGGTCCACTGGGTGTCAGGATGAATCCAAACTTGGTGCACATACCTACCTTCTTGACCCAGCCAAAGCCCTTTCCACAGTTTCGAAAGCTGATGTGTATAGTGGAGCCGAGGAAGTATTCATTCCCTCTATCTGTCATCTTAGGAAATCTCCCCGCTCCAAAGAGGACCTCAAACCGAGATACTGAGTGCTGAGGCACCAAGGAAGAGAAATGGCTCCAAGAATCTGAGTCAACTCCACCAACAGTACCCTGAAACAGATGCTTCAGCTCCAGGACTTGTCTCGATTCAACAGAACTGGAATTGAGACTAAGGGATATTGCTGATGCCGAAGTTCCTTGGACTGTTGGATCCAACTGTGTTAGGCCATAAGGGTTTGGACCCATGGGGATCAGTTCAGAATACTGAACTGGTGTCAGACAAAAATATGACGGGATCAATGTGCTTATACCTGGACCTCACCTCAGGGACATCATCTCAAGAATTTCATCAACTTGTTGACATCCATTCTGTCAGGCTTCTGATGGATTGGACCAACCTCAACAATGGTGCTGCAGAACAGGGCCTGGAAGGGCATTTATCTTGCAAGACTGGTGAAAGGAGTCGAGGGCTCACCAGCTCTAGAGAGAAAAAAGTAGCTAGAGGAGAGGAAGTTCAGACCTAACTGGCAGGTGGATCTGACTGCCTCAATGTTTTGGATATCAGACATGACAGATTAGTTAGACCCAGGGATCTTTTTCTCAACTTATTTTCTTCAGATGTTTTTTTTGTCTGGATGTATCTTTTGCTGTGTGTTCCTCTTTAGTCTTATTCTTTTCCTTTAATTCTCCATGCTGGGAGAAGCTGATGGATGTCTTGACTCACAAGACATAATGTGAACTGAAGACCCTGTCTGTGGGGGGAGCAAACTTATTATAATCAGTTTTTCCCTCCTATCTTGCAAAACTGTAGAACCAAAGACAGCACAAATGTCACAATTTGCCTGCATACTAGTAGCATCTAAATAGTACACACAGACAGAATGAGGATCTTGGGGAGGGATCTTGCGTCTACCTAACAAGCTGAACATTTTTTAAAACCTGAAGTTTTGTCTGATATCAGAAGACTATCAGTAGCTCTCTATAAATTACACAATTCAAAAAACACTTCTATGAAAAAAAAATCCAAAAATCCTATTACTAAAACACACACAACTATGATATTTAATAATATAACTAAGGAACTATCTAGAAATACACTCTAAAAATAAGTATAAGATAGATAAATCCTTAAAATTACTGACCTCTAACACTACACTATAGTATCTTAAAGGGAGGAGTCCACAAGGAAAATAGAAGTTATTTACTTACCATAACATTGCATCAGTGTTGTCCATTTTCATTCTTCATCAACCATTGGGTTCGGATCTGAACTTTGGGCCTGACTTGTCCATTACTATTGCTCGTGGCCAAATGAAACTCTCAAGCTTCTCCCTACCCATAATGTACCAACCCCTAACATACCTCAGATCTTGTTTGCTAGATGACATAAATAATAAATATTAGAATAAAGTTCCTAACAAACGAAACCAGTATCTGGAGCTCCATACAAGACACAGTGGTTGGGGGTCAGTGGATGGGAAGTTGAGGAAGAATGAAAATGGACAACACAGATGGAATATTATCATAAGTACATAATTTCTTTATCTGAGGGAAAGGTTAGTTTGCTTTTTATTTGTTGCATTTTGTATTACTTTATTGCCTTTTTCTATTTTGAATACTGTGATTTGTTTTCTTTACCTTGTGTTTTACTTGTATTCTGCTATTAACTGCATATTAAAACTTGAAAAGAGGCCACAGCTCTGTCTCTTGTGAGTCAGGCAGAAATTTTTTTCCACACCCTCCCACCTGGTTACTGTTGTGTTCTATAGTATCTTAAAGGGAGGAGTCCACAAGGAAAATAGAAGTTATTAGAGGTTAGTAGCTGTATTTAGAGCACAACCAAAAGCTGTTTGCTGAATTTCCTGTTTGCACTTAATTTTAAATCGTTTTTTCTTAAGACTTGCATATTTTCTGTCCTTGACCTAGCACTCTTGTGTGGGGTCATTTACTGCACTGTTATAACTTGATATTACTTGTGAACCTCTGCTATCTCTGTAAAAAACAAAAACAAAAAAAAAATCTTGCTTTTTTCCCACTTTTCTGAGAGTTAAAAAAGTTCAGTTACAGGCTTGCTGTTCCTGAACTGTTTGAAAGTTTCTGTGAGGCCATTTTTGCTTGGGCTGAAGGAGGGTCTCTGTGTTCATCAGTGGCAGTGACTAACATTGAGCAGCTTCCCTGCCCCCGTGGAGGTGGTTACTGACTTGAAACTGTAGTTTTATTGGCCACTAGGGGCCATTTCCATAACTCCTTCATCTTCCTCTCTTAAAACCTAGTTGCCTCGTGGTTTGAGCGTCTTTTCAGGCTTGTTGGCTGTTGGTGAAGCACCCTCCAAGAGGAAAAAACGCTGAGAGAAGAAGGGAGCCACTTTTGAGATTTTAAGTATTTTTTCTCTGTTTATTTGCTAAGTTTTTCTGCATAGCTGCCTAGCTTGAGCATTTTCTGGCTTGTTAAACTTGATTTCTGTATTAGTAGCTGTATTTAGAGCACAACCAAAAGCTGTTTGCTGAATTTCCTGTTTGCACTTAATTTTAAATCGTTTTTTTCTTAAAACTTGCATATTTTCTGTCCTTGACCTAGCACTCTTGTGTGGGGTCATTTACTGCACTGTTATAACTTGATATTACTTGTGAACCTCTGCTATCTCTGTAAAAAAAAAACAAAAAAAAAAATCTTGCTTTTTTCCCACTTTTCTGAGAGTTAAAGTTCAGTTACAGGCTTGCTGTTCCTGAACTGTTTGAAAGTTTCTGTGAGGCCATTTTTGCTTGGGCTGAAGGAGGGTCTCTGTGTTCATCAGTGGCAGTGACTAACATTGAGCAGCTTCCCTGCCCCCCGTGGAGGTGGTTACTGACTTGAAACTGTAGTTTTATTGGCCACTAGGGGTCATTTCCATAACTCCTTCATTTGTCCTCAGAGGAGTGGTTTAAGGCAGTAACTTGTAGTTTATTGGCCATTTTGGGTCATTTCCTGTCTTTTCCAGCCCCCTGCTATAAAGCACGCTTTAGCGCGCATTAGCGCGATTTAGCCCGATTTAGCACGGAGTTGCCACTGTTGCACACTAGGGCAGCACCGGTTAAGCAGGTTTAAACTATTCGGGCTACCTAAAGTCCACTCTTCAAATTTTCCCTTAAAACTACCTTCCTCGAACTATACTACTGATCTAATCAGCGTATCCTATAATTAAAAAGATCATCTCTACTTGACTCCAAGTAGACTATTCTCTATCTGTTAAACGTAGCACTTGCTCCTACAGTACCTATTACCTTGATACGGCACTCTTGTCATAGATAGTACCCCAACAAGGCAACCCCATTTCTCGGTCACCCACGTCCCCGGAATCTTTTTAAAGTTTTTTGTCTATTCCTTCTAGCATGTCGAGGGATCAGTTGCTAGTGTCCTCTCCTGCTCAGCTGGTGAACCTGGGAATATTGAGGCAATGTTACAATTGCCTCATGTACACAGACAACCCTCTCCTCCTCCCACAAAACACAAATACATGCGAGAGATGCAACTATACGGCCAAACTGGAGGCTGAGCTCTCTCAACATAGGACTGGCAAGACCAGTCAGGAGGAGAAGGTTACCACACACACTATAGACCCAGTCTCACATAGTACCATTACAACCTCAAATCATACACATAAACACACAAAGACATACTCGGAGGCTCTGATCAAAAATCTACCAAAACAGCAGAGGCCACCAAAGCAGACACCCAAACAACCACCACCTCAGAACACAACACCTGCAACACATAGACCTCACAGTCAGAGTGTCAAACAGTCACAGCCCTTAAGGCCAAACACAATGCCAGACACACTAGTCATTGGTGACTCCATAGTCAGACACACTGACGTCCCGCTCACCAGACTGAGTAAGGAGAAGGTCACAGTAAGCTGCCTGTCGGGCGCTAGAATCCGCCACATAACGCAAGCACTCAGGTCTCTCAACAGCAGGTACAAATATGACTCAGTCATTGTCCACGCTGGTGTAAACGACCTGAGATGTACCTCCTTGGACTACATGAAAAGAGACATTGAGGAGCTCTCTGATTATGTAGCCCAGGCAGGTATGACCCTGACCTTGAGCAGTATCCTACCTTCACCAAGAATGATGCCACAATACGGAGATAAGATGATCAGCTTTAACAATTGGCTTAAACACTGGTGTCATTCAAAGGGGATCCAGTGTCTGTCTGCCTGGGATGACATGCTGGACAAGCCACGCTGCTTCGCAAGGGACGGCTTGCACCTGTCACCCTGGGATTCGGATATTGGCAAAGGCTCTTGCCACTCCCATAGTGCCTTTTTAGGCAAGGCTCAAATTCTAAACCTACCACCCTAGAACACAAAAAGGAAAAAACTAAGGGTAATGCTGCTCAATGCCAGAAGTCTAAATCTCAAAATGCACGCACTCGAGGCCCTTCTCAGTATGGAGAAAATCGATGTCTGTGCTGTGACAGAAACCTGGTTCAAGGCTCCTGAGAGCACCCCAGCGCTATCAGGTTTTACCTCATATCATGCGTTCCGCCCCAAAATCCGGACAATACCAAGAAAGGAGGGGTATCCATATTCATCAAGGACACCCACACCTCAAGACTGGTGGCAACGCACGATGCATCGGAGACCATCCAGGTGCAATTAACCATAGGCAAGACTGCTCTGCAAATTGTAGCATGTTACAGGCCACCCTCACAAACTCAGGAACCTCACATGGCCTTCCTGAAAACACTAGAGGGGATAAATGTATCACCAAACACCATCATACTAGGTGACTTCAATTACCCTAATATAGACTGGGATCACTACTCAAGCCCAAACACCCTAGCCCAAAAGTTCCTGGAATTCATAAACTCAAATGCCATGGAACAACTAGTCACCATCCCCACAAGAGGAGATAACATACTTGATCTCATCATCACGAACATGGGAGCACAATGTTCAACACCGGAGGTGTACCCCTCACTGGTGAGATCAGACCACAAACTAATCTCGCTGGAGGTCCTCTTCCCACCCCCACCTGAAATAAAAAGACCACAGTAAAGAACTTCTCAAAAGCCGACTTCACACTTCTAAAGACTAGTGTGGTCTCCTTTAAGGCCCCCGAGCCGGCGGAAAACAGTACTCAAGCCGCTGAATCACTTACAAATGCCTTCTACCAGCACCTGCAGGACTGCATGGATAAGGCAATCCCAAGCAAAACAAAGACTCTTTGTACCAAAGGCAAGCGTCCAGTCTGGTGGACCCCAGCCATAAACAAACTCTACAACAAAAGGAGGAAGCTACTACAAGATAGAGCAAAATCCTTAAAAGGTAAGACACCCTTGATCACTATAAGTAAAAAACTAAGAGCTCTCATAAAATCATCCAAAACAAATTTCGAGAGAAAAATAGCTAAAGACTCAAAAGACAATCATAAGGCCTTCTTTAGCTATGTTAGAAACCTGGGAGGAAACTCCCAGATATGCTCAGAGCTAGTTCAAAATGATGTGAAGATTACTGATCCTACAGACATTGCCAACATACTGGCTGACAGGTTCAGTGTAAACTTCTCCCCCCCCTCCCCCCCAAAAGGAGAGATATCTATACCAAACGATTGCAGCCCCCCAAACATCTCCAGCGCCCAAGTGAGAACTGCTCTCTCCAAAGCAAAAACACAGCATCCATGGGACCTGATGGTGTCCCCGGCTGTGTGCTCCATGAACTCAATGAGGAATTAAACCCACAGCTAGGACAGCTGTTTAATCATAGTCTTACCTCTGGATACGTACCCAGGGAGTGGCGCACTGCAACTGTGGTACCACTTCACAAAGGCGGTGCCTCCACCGACCCTGGAAATTACCGCCACATTAGCTTGACAAGCCTTATCTGCAAAGCCATGGAGAGGATCATAATGGACCTCATAAATAAAGACATAGGGAATTTGCAGACTTTGGATCCAACCCAGTTTGGCTTTGTCAAAGGCAGATCATGCCTTTTAAACTTGGTTGACTTTTTGAAACAGTCACCAAAGCCATTGATGAGGGAAAGGCAGTCCATACAGCCTACCTCGATCTGGCTAAGGCCTTCGATACAATACCCCACTCGGGTATCATTGAAAAACTCATCAGCTTAAATGTCAACCCATACATCACAAGATGGGTTGCAAACTGGCTGAGTGACAGAACCCACAGGGTCAGAGTTGCTGGCGCCATGTCAGACTCAAAGCCTGTCACAAGTGGTGTCCCACAGGGCTCAGTCCTGGGCCCACTCTTGTTTGGCATCTACTTTTCCGAGTACAAGCAAACACAGGAGGGTTATGGCTGACAAAGTTTGCAGATGACTGCAAACTGGCGCCATAGTAGAAAACACATCTGACACAGATATCCTTCAGAAGGGTCTCACAGAAACGGATAACTGGTGCCAGAGCCACGGCCTAAAGTTAAATGCCAAAAAATGCATAGTCATACCCTTCGGGAAAAACAAGGTTACCCCTAGCTACCAAATAGGTGGCAATCCACTGAGCACAGAAGAAGTTATCAGGGACCTGGGGACCCAGGTTGATAGTAGTCTGTCATTCGACACCCATGTAGCTAAAGTAGTTAGGAAGACCTTCTACATTGCCCACCTTATCATGAATGGATTCTCATCTAGATCAAGGGAGGTCATAGTCTCCCTTTACTCATCACTCATCAGATCAATGATTGAGTACAATGCCCTATTCGGAATGTATCTGACCAGACACTTGCAGCAGCTGGAGAGGCCACAAAAGTTCCTCACCAAAAGGATAAAGGGTCTCAAAAATCTGTCCTATGCTGCCCGACTGAAAGAACTCCAGCTCTATTCAGTCGCACGCTTGCTCAGAGGTGACCTTTGCCTAACATACAAGGCCATGTCAAACCCAGATTTGATGAATATGCTTCACCTCAAAAAATCTAGATCCATCAGTGCCACAAGGGCGAGAGACTTAAACCTTGACACGGCTATTAATAGGACGTGCTGGAGGGATAGATTCATCACCCAAAGACTCCCTATGCTGTGGAACAAAATCCCGGTACATGTGAGGCAGAGCACCTCGCTGGCCTTGTTCAAGAGAAATCTTGACCAATGGATGGGAGATCGCAGATATACCCCAGGGATTACCTCAGTGTCACTGCTCGACAGAGGCACAGCAAAATAATGGGTATAGTTCCCCATACTAAAGGGGTGGCGTAAGCCACAAAACGATGGGCTAGGCTTGTAAATGCCCTCGGGCAGATAGCCTAGTATGAACCTATGAACCTTAAACACTACTGTCTTTCTTGTTGCCTGCCCCTTATGTTAATTTGACTATATATCTCATTTCCTCTCTGCTTATACTGGCTTGTGTGAGTAAGCGCAAAATTATCATTTTGTGAAATCACTCCCCTTCAACTATTTAAATTTATTGGCCATCCTACTGTATTCCATAGTACCAGAATACAAAAGTGACCATCCCCTTTTAATCTATCTTGCTGTTTTAAAAATAGTGACTCTCCACTAAAACTTAACTTTTTAGACAGGTAAAACTTAAGTTACCTACTTCCACATCTAACTCCTCTAGTGCACACTGCAGTGTTTAGGATAAACCATTTTTTTAAGTCTTACCTTTAAGCATCCCTGTGACTAGCACTTGCTCTAAAACTTGCTGGAAAGCACTAGGAAGCCTTAAACTGATACAAGCACTCAACTCTCCTTGTTAATAAGGAGAAATTAATCGTAGGCACTAAACAGCCTATAATTGCAAAGTACCTTGCTAAGGTAAGGAAAAACAGCTCTTGTACTTTACAAAAAAAAGCACCACACCAGGCATGTCCAAGAGTCAGCTTCCAGTGATTTCTCCAGTCCACCTGGTGAATCTGGGCATACTGGGGCAATGCAGAAATTGCCTCATGTAGACAGACAACCCTGTCCTCATACCACCCAACACTACAACCTGCGAGAGATGCACTTACATAGCCAAACTGGAAGCAAAAAACTTTTTCTACCCAATATTGTGCTAGACAGTCAAGAGGAGAAGGTTAACACCTGGACTACACCTCAAGCAACACGTAGCCCTTCTAAACCCACACCACCAAGACCCTCATATAGCAACACTAAACCCTCATATGCAGAGGCCCTAAACAGTAACCTGCCCAAGCAACAAGGACCTCTGAAGCTGAAATGCAAACACTAATCACAACCAAAGTGTCACATATCTCACAATACCAGTGTGCCACCCAACAGCCCTTAAGGCAAGACAACGTACCCAACACTTTAGTCAAAGGGGACTCTATAGTCAGGCACACTGATGTCTCACTTACCAGGCTGAACAAGGAGAAAATTACAGTCAGCTGCCTGTCAGGTGCCAAGATCTGCCACATAACGCATGCACTCAAGTCACTCCACAACAAGTACAAATATGACTCTGTCATTGTCCATGTTGGAGTGAATGACTTGATAATACCTCCCTGGACTACATGAAAAGAGACATGGAAGAGCTCTTGGATCATGTGGCCCAGGCAGGTATGACCCTAGCCCTGAGTAGCATCCTGCCTTCACCCAGAATGATACCACAGTATAAGGACAAAATGATTGACTTCAACAATTGGCTAAGCTTCTGGTGTCATTCAAAGGGGATCCAGTGTCTGTCTGCCTGGGACAACATGATCGACAGACCAAGATGCTTTGACAGAGATGGTCTGCACCTGTTGCCCCTGGGATTCAGGTTACTAGCTAAGGCTCTTGCCACCACCATAGTGCCTTTTTTAGGGAAAGTTCAAAGGACAAAGCCACCACCGCAACAGGTACAACCATGCAAAATCTAAAGGTAATGCTACTCAATGCTAGAAGTCTAAAACTCAAAATGCACTCTATGAGGCACTCCTAAAAATGGAGAACATCGATATCTGTGCAATAACTGAGACCTGGTTCAAGGCTACAAACAGCACCCCTGCAATACCAGGCTACAACACTTACCACACTTTTCGGCCACCAAACCAGGACCAAAATACTAAAAGTGGAGGTGTCCATATTCACCAAGGATATTCACACCACCAGGCTTGTTGCCCAACACAATGCATCTGAAATTCTCCAGGTGCAACTAACACTAAGTAAGACTGCAATCCAAATTGTATCTTGCTACAGATCCCCCACCATGCCCCAAGATTCTGACTGCACCTTTCTAAACATACTGGAAAATATTAAGATACAACCAAACATCCTAATACTGGGTGATTTCAACTACCCTGCTATTAACTTGGAAAACTACTCATGTACCAACACCTTTGCCCAACGGTACTTGAATTCATAAATTCCAATGCCCTGGATCAACTAATCCATAGTCCCACCAAGGGCTCCAATATCCTAGATCTGGTCATTACCAACATGGGAAATTGATGCTCCACACCTATGGTTACCCCCTCGGTCAGGTCTGACCATAAGCTAATCACCCTTAACATCCCACCCCACCCCCCAGTAAGGAAACCTCTGTAAAAAACTTCTCCAAAGTCAACTTCATGCTACTCAAGTCAGGAGTGACCAACTTCATGACACCCATGCAGACGGGAACTGAAAGTTCAACTGCTGAATCCTACACTAAGGCACTGTACAAGCACATCCACTCGTGCATGAATCGTGCCATCCCAAATAGAACCAAGACAGTCTCCTCCAAAAAAAGGAAGCCAATCTGGTGGTCCCCTGCCATAAACAAACTTTTCAACAAAAGGAAGAAACAGTTGCAGAAAAGAGGAAAATCCCAGGATGCAAAAAACTCCCTTACCAGCCTCAGTAAAAAGCTGAGATCCCTCATAAAATCCTCCAAAGCTAGTTACGAAAATAAAATTGCCAAAGATTCCAAAGACAACCACAAGGCTTTCTATAGCTATGTCAAGAATCTAAATGGCAATGCTCAGATCTGCTCTGAGCTACAACAGAATGACATTAAATATACTGATCCCAAGGATATTGCCAATATCCTGGCAGATCGATTCAGTGCCAAGTTCAACCCCCTCTCACCCCTAAAGAGCCCATCTCAATACCGAAAGAGTGCCAAATTCTGGTAATAATGTCCACACAGGTAAAAAATGCACTCTCCAAAGCTAAGAATACAGCATCCATGGGACCAGACAACATCCTGGGCTATGTACTACATGAACTACAAAATGAACTGGCACCTCACCTAAGTGTCATGTTTAATCATAGCCTCAGCTCAGGCTTCATGCCCATTGAGTGGCACCCAGCTACAGCTGTCCCACTCCACAAGGGGGGATCCACCTTGGATCCTGGAAACTACCGCCCCATCGGTCTGATGAGCCTGATCTGCAAGGCCATGGAACGTATTATCATGGAACTTATAAACAAAGACATTGGCAACTTTCAAACACTGGACCCCACCCAGTTTGGGTTTGTGAAGGGCCAATCTTGTCTCCTGAACCTGATTCATTTCTTCGACTCAGTCTCCAGAGCTGTGGATGAGGGTAAGGCAGTCCACAAAGCCTATCTGGACCTTGCCAAGGCCTTGGACCCCATCCCCCACTCTGGCATCATAGATAAACTTACTAAGCTGGGCATTAATCCCTACGTCACTCGATGGGTTACCAACTGGCTTACTAACAGAACCCACACTGTAAAAGTAGCCAACTCCAAATCCAGCTCCATTCAAGTGACAAGTGGAGTACCTCAGGGTTCAATCCTGGGACCACTCTTGTTTAGCATCTACTTCTGTGAAGTACAGGCCAACACTAAGGGACTCAGGCTAACAAAGTTCGCAGATGACTGCAAACTGGGAGCCATTATTGAATCCTCAAGTGATGTGGATATTCTATAAAAGGGCCTTACAGAAACAGATGCTTGGTGCCAGAGCCATGGGCTCAAGCTCAATGCCAAGAAATGTATAGTTATCTCCTTTGGGAAAAAACATGTACCCGTGAATTACCACATAGGTGGCAGTACACTAAACACCGAAAGTGCGATAAGAGACTTAGGGACACAGGTGGACAGTGGTCTCACCTTCGATAATCACATCGCCACAACAGTCAGGAAATACATCTTATGTGGCACACCTCATCACTAAGGGCTTTTCATCCAGAAAAAAGTAGGTCATTATCCCACTGTACTCATCCCTCATTAGACCCATTATAGAATACAACACCCCATTTGGTATGTACCTCTCAAGACATCTGCAACAACTGGAAAGGCCGCAGAAATACCTCAGTAAAAGAATCACAGGCCTAAAGCATATGCCCTATGCTGATCATCTAAAAAAACTCCAGCTATACTCTTGTTGCATATTGTGTACTCAGAGGCGATCTCTGCTTAACATACAAGGTAACGTCAAACCCAGAGCTGTTGGACATGCTACATTTAAAGAAATCCCAATCCCTCAGTGCCACACACTCTAGGCATCTAAACCTTGTCATGACAATGAAAAAAACGTACTGGAGGGATTAGGTTCCTGACCCAGAGACTCCCCAGACTCTGGAATAGACTGCCCATACATGTCAAGCAGAGCGCCTCTTTGGCCCTCTTCAAAAGGAACCTTGACGATTGGATGGGAGATAAGAAATTCACCCTGGGGATCATGTCAGTCACCCTGCTAGACACAGAAGTAAATATTGTGGGAAGAAATAGCCAGGGAATTGTTATGGCTAGGCTTGTATAGGCCCTAGGGCCGATAGCCTAGTACCAACCTATGATGTTGTTAGTTTTCATTCATTCCTCAACCACTGGGACAGATATCCCAGGTGGACTCTAAGGAAGGATGTTCCTGAACATGGTTGAAACAAAGGCTGCTCTTCCCCTTGAGACCAGATCCAACTTATAATGAGTAATAAAAGTATGAGGATTAGCCCAAGTAGCAGATGCACATATGTCATCCATTGAATGATTGGATAAAAATACTGACAAGGTTGAAGGTAGTAGAAGAAATTTTGAATGAAGTATATGTGAAATGGGGTGTTTTTTATAAACCACTCCTGGGGGTGGGTTTCACGACTAGTGTGAACCATTCCAGAGATGGTCATCAGACCAGAAAGTTTGAAAAAACGTGTGTATTGCAGTACAACTGGAATACCAATAACATAAAAAAAGTGATGGAATCCAACTGGAATATTTTTAGAACAAACAGGGAAATTTTCAACAAAGTGGGAGAGAAACCAATGTTTATTAGCAGAATGGGTCTAAACCTGAAAAAATATTTGAAATGAAAATGGCTAGGATTGAGATGGTGGGTTTAGTCACCAGACCATGTGGGATATGTGCACAATGTCCATACATTAGCAAGCAGGACAGTATGGTTTTGAACAATAACTTGAAGAGTAAAGTTACATTTAAGAAGGGAAATTGTAATACCACTGGATTAGTATATTTGGCAGTGTGTGTGTCATGTACTCACTATTATGTGGGAAAAAAACAGAACGTATGTTCAAAAATAGAGTGTATAAACACTACAATGATATAAAAAAAACATAAATTATCCAGTGCTTTGTACAAGCATTCCCTCACTTGTACAGTGTTTGTGAAATTTGTGTCTGAAATATTGGACATTGTCAAAATGAACCCTAGGGGTGGAGACTGGAAGAATTTAATAAAGAAAAGAGAAACTCAATGGCAGCTTAGGTTAGCTGCAATGTTTCCACCTGGTCTGAATGAGACTGTTTCTATTGCTCCCATGTTGTTGGAAAGGGCTAATAGGTTTTAGCTATATATATATATATATATATATATATATATATATATATATATATATATATAAAATTTTATGACATATTTATGTATGTGAATTTGGGTTTTACATTACTACAAGTAGGTATATATTATATGTGAATTTTAGTAAGGTTTTCTGAATGTATTCAAAATTTTATGACATGGTTTCTTTAATGTTATGTATAAAACTTTTTGGAATTAATGAGGTTTAATTATGATGTCATTAATTGAAAGCATTTAAATGGTTCGCTTTGAGTAGGAAGTTGTATTCTGATGAAGTCTCTTACAGGAGATGAAAGCGTTTAATACTAATAAATTACTGGATTTTTATTCTATTTTCTGAGTGCATTTTTTACATGGATGTTTTTTCAGTTATTTTAGTGACATTTGTGTGGTTTTTACTTGGTGTGGTGTTCCTTGGTGTTTGTATATGTTTTGCACACCTATACCACCCTTTTCTGAGGCTAAATGGATACTTTAGATGCTTTCAATCTTTCTGGGACTGATGTTATCGAAGAGGCCAAAGCAGAGGTAAAGCAGCTAAGGCTGGAAGTCTCTCAGTTGAAAGGGGAGCTTACCAAACTGATTGAGGTTTTTACTCAGGAGAACTATTCATGCCAAGCTGCTGGGCTGTCTTTTTGTGCACACTGGCCCATTTACACCCTAATAGCCATGGTTCCACGAGTACTCACGTATGTTCCATTTCAAATCACCCTCCTGGTGATTTTAGAGGAAACGACAACGCTATTGGCTGTGTGGGTCACTTGGTGGTTGATCCTGGACTGTAACAGGAAGCGACTGTGGCTTCTGAGATACGGAGCCACAATTTGGTGAATTCTTCTACTTTTTCCACTTCTCCATCCCAGAACATTCATTTAAATCAACAAGAAGTGTTTAATGGTTCCAATTCAGCTGGCGGCAGTCGTCCAGTGCAAGGTATTGTTTATTACAACAAAAATGTTGTTGGTTATAGTAAAAATACTGTAAATGGTGGTTTTGGCACCTTGCAAAGGCAGGGAGATGAGGTATCAGGTCCTGGGGATGTAAATGCAAAATTTTCCACCATATTAAGTAAACAGTTTAATTTTTCAGAAGATGGTGCTGTTCTAATAGAGCATATTGATGAAAGTGAAGGGACTGAAGCATGCTCCCTTAAGGACTTGATTTATTGGCTTGAAATGAGACTGTCCAAACTCAAAACTTTACAGATGGACATTGCATATTTGAACCAATGTATTAGTTTAAAAATTATACCTCAAGGGTTAAGACTGTATAAATTCCCCTTTGGTGTAACATATAATGAAGAAATTGTTGATGATTTTGTGCAGTTTTTTGATGAAATAGGGTTGAAGTTGCTTAGAAAAACAGTGCTTTACTATGAAAAGCAAAAGGATGTGATAGCTAAAGAGGTAGATGTTTTGGATAACAAAATTAAAACAGATTTGATATTTTTTTCAGTACAATGCAATGTATTTTAAAGTGCTTGACAAGGTGGAAAGGAGATGTTATAATATTTTTCAAAAGAAAAAATGCAAATTGGATAGGGACCAGAAAAGTTATTTAAATAAACAGGTATATCATATTAAACAATTAATTGACAACAAATGTCATGTTCTTTATGGGGAAGAAGTTAGGAATTCCAGTAGTTATAGTAAAGTGGTTAGAAGAGGGGAGACTTGGAACATGGATGGAGAAATGGGGGAGGGGGAACAGGATTTTCCAGCAGTGAGACACTCAGAGAGACTAGCACAGCATTACACAGAGAAAGGGGAATACAGCAAGAGTTATTACCCACCGAGGAGGAATGCATACACCAATGGGAACAGATACAGGAATTAGCATACACAAGGCAGGATATTGTGAAAACCAAGGATGGGTTTACTATATATAATTTCACAGATAGAAATACTACTGATGATTATTTCCATTTATTTTTCAAGGGAATTAAGTTCATTCCCTCTTCCAAGCATGAATTAGTAGATAATATTCTTACACTGAAGATGTATACCAGGAAATTAAATTTTGAAATCATGTTGGGTAACAAGGAAAATGAAAATATAGTGAGTTCTAATAAATCTATTTCGTTTTTAAAAAAAAAAGAAGTACCTATAATCCACCCCTGCACCCTTTAGTAGAAACATATGAAAAGCTTGTCTTGGAAGATATTTATGGCATGGCTCAGGGTTACAACAGGAGAGTGGGTAACTTAGCAGAGGGAGAATACAACTTCTTCTTGGATTTAAGGAAAGACAAACCGATTAGTGTCATGGTTCCAGACAAAGGGGTGGGGTAGTGTTATATAAAAGTTTAGATTATTTGAATGAGATGCAGAATTTACTTTTTGATGAGACTACCTATTTGGGTGTTTCTAGAAATCAAATTAATATTTCCTATTCCAGGATTGATTTATATCTTGAGGAATATTTGCTAGTTGGAAGAATAGATGTTGAGTTACATGACTTTTTGTATAGAAGGGACCCTGTGATACCGTTTTTTTTCAGTATACCTAAGATTCATAAAAATGTTTTGAAACCACCATTTAGACCCATTGTGGCAGTCAGGGTCTCAAAAAGTCATCCTTTACTGTGTTAATAGATTCCTGTGTACATGTGGTTGATACCCCCCACTTAGTAAAGGATTCTTGGGAATTTTGGGGTTTAATAAAAAAGAGCTATGGACAGAGAATGTTATCTTTTTAACAATAGATGTTAAAGATTTTTTCACTAGTATTCCCAAGGGGAAAGGTCTCATGTTGTTTGAACAGGTGTTCAGGAATGTGAACTGGAACATGGCATGGCTACACTGGTCTGTGAGATGATGAGCATTGTCTTAGACAATTATATTTTATGGTTTGAGAGAGAGTACTATCAAGAGATTAGGGGTGTAGCCATGGGGGCAGTGTGTACACCTGTGCATGCTAATTTGGTTCTTCTGGGTTGGGAGAATCAGTATGTACTAAATTGTCCTTTTTGGGGTAGTGTCGAGTTGTATGTATGTTATTTGGATCACATGTTTATCCTCTGGGAGGTAGTGAGTCTGAGATTCCTAGGTTTATTCAGTATTTGAATTCTAGCACAGATTTTTTGGATTTTACATATCAGTATGATACCCAAGGTATAAACTACTTGGATACTTATATTCCCAAAGGTATTGATGCTTACTTATATTCCCAAAGGTATTGATGCTTTTAGGTCAACAATATATAGAAAGGGCACTTTTTGCAATGCACATTTGCATTTTCAAAGTAACCACCCCATGGGACAAAAGAGAAGTATTGTTAAGGGTCAGGCCATCACAGTGGCCCGTATGACTTTGTATTTGGAAGATTTGGGCCCTCAACTAGTAAAGGTTTCCAGTATGTTCCAAGATAGGGGATATCCCAAATATTTATAGAATCAATTTTGAATTAAGTATATGTGAAATGGGGTGTTTTTTATAAACCACTCCTGGGGGTGGGTTTCACGATGAGTGTGACTCATTAGACCAGAAAGTTTGAAAAAGCTTGTGTACTGCAGTACAACTGGAATACCAATATAATAAAAAAGTGATGAAATCCAACTGGAATATTTTTAGAACAAACAGGGAAATTTTCAACAAAGTGGGAGAGAAACCAATGTTTATTAACAGGATGGGTCTAAACCTGAAAAAAACTATTTGAAATTAAAGTGGATATGTTTGAGGTAGTTGGTTTAGGCACTAGACCATGTGGGATGTGTGCACAGTGTCCATACATTAGCAAGCAGAGCAGTATGGTTTTGAACAAAAATTTGAAGAGTAAAGTTACATTTAAGAAAAGAAATTGTAATACCTTTGGATTAGTATATTTGGCAATATGTGTGTCATGTATTCACTATTATATGGGAAAAACAGAACGCATGTTAAAAAATAGTGTGTATGAACACTACAATGATGTAAAAAAATCATAAATTATCCAGTGCTTTGTACAAGCATTCCCTCAGTTGTACAGGGTTTGTGAAATTTGTGTTTGGAATATTGGCCATTGTCAAAATGAACCCTAGGGGTGGAGATTGGAAGAATTTAATAAAGAAAAGAGAAACTCAGTGGCAGCTTAGGTTAGCTGCAGTGTTTCCACCCATCCTGAATGAGACTGTCTCTCTTGCTCTATTGCTCCCATGTTGTTGGAAAGGGCTAATAGGTTTTAGCAATATGGATTTTTATTCTATTTCTTGAGGGCATTTTCTACATGGATGGTTTTTCAGTTATTTTAGTGACATTTGTGTGTTTTTTACTTGGTGTGGTGTTCCTTGGTGTTTGTTTGCTCATGAGGTTGCCATAGATCTCATAGAGTGATCTGTTAAAGGTTTTGGTAATGAAATGCCCAATTTACTATAGACAAAGGTTTTGCAGTCCATAATTCACCTCGCCAATGTTACCTTTGTAACAGATTTGCCCAAATTGTTATCTGCAAAAGATATAAATAACTGATCAGATTTTCTAATGTCTTTTGTTTTGTGTAACTAGAAACATAACTGTCTGTAAACATTCAGCAAATGTAATTTGTATTCACCTTTGTTTTCAAAATTTGGGAATAGACTGATTTATATTGAATTCTGAAACTGTCTTAGGAAGGAAGGGTTGGTTTATAATGTCTCCCTATCCTTATGGAAAATCAAGTAAGGAGGTTTAGAGGATAATGCTTGAAGTTCTGAAATTCTCCTATCAGAAGTAATAGCCACTAGGAATATGGTCTTCCAGGTCAGAAGTTTAAGATCACATTTTCCAGCTGGTTTGAAGAGGGAATAGGTTAAGGGCTACAGAACAAGGTTCAAATCCCATGAAGGAGTAGAATCTTTATCTGGTGGTCTAAGCAAAACAGTACCTCTTAGAAAGGCTTCGTATATATTAGTAGAAGCTAGGGAAGAACTGTCAACTCCTATATGAAAGTTAGAGTTTGTTGCCAATTGAACATTAATGGCAGAGGAACTAGCTCCCTCATTAACAAAATTCTGCCAAAAACTTTAGTACACTTTGTGTAGGGGCTGAAAAGGAATCAGTATGTTTTTCATGCACCCAACAAGCAAACCTCTTCTACTTGATGTTGTAGATTTTCCTAGTGGAAGCTTTATGGGAAAACAAAAGTATATATGACAGACGGGATGACAGCATATGTTGTCAGGCTATTAACGGAAGTGGAGAAACCATGCTGTTAGCCTGAGGTTTCAGATGTCCAGATGAATCATGCCTGTTGGGTGAGACAGTAGGTCTGGAATCAGATCCATAATCCTAGGTGGATAAAGAAGACAAGGCCAAAGGAAAGGGAACCAAACATGTCAAGGCCATTAAGGTGCAATGAGGATGATTTTGATCTTCATCCTTATAGCTTTCTGAAGAAATTTGGGAATCAGAGGGGTTGGTGAATAACCACAGAGAAGACTGGAGGGCCAGTCACGGAGCAGAGCTTCCCTCTGTGATTCCACCATTGGGGGGATTAGGGCAAAGAAGTTGCTGCACTTTTTGTTTAGGGGAGATGCAAAAAGATTGTAGCAAGGCTGACTCCTTTGACAGAAAATCATCTCCATCACTTTTTTGTTGAGACAACTCATGAAGTAGAAGAATGGACCTGCTTAATTTGTCTACTGATATGTTGGACCTTCTTGGAATGTGCACTGCTATCAGAAAGCGGTTGGATGAGATCGCTCAGTGTCACACTGTGAGGGCTTCTCAACACAAGGGATAAGCTCTGGTTCCTCCTTGTTTGTTGATGGACCAAACTACTGACATATTGTCCATTTGGATCACAATTGCTCCCACACATAGAGCATCCTGAAAGGCTTGCAACACTAAAAGCACTGCTCTCATTTCCAGTAAAGTTTTATGCAAATTGGCCTCTTCAGGGGGACCAAGTGCCTTGGACTGTTTTCCGCAGAAAGTGCCCACCCTCCAATCTGAGATGCGTCTGTGGTCACTATGGCTTTGGGTTAAGGGAGAACTTATAGACGGCTTTATAAAAGCTGATCTGACCTTATCCACCACCAACGGTACATCTTGCATGTCTGTGTGATCCTTATTTGAAATTACATCCTTTGATAATGACTTGACCATTGGGATGCTATCATCCACTGAAGAATTCTCATATAATATCTTGCCAGGGGAACAATAATTATGGCTGCTGACATTGACCCCAAGGCTTGAAGAATTAATTGGGTTGAAATTTTGGTGGTGTGAATAATTTTTGCAACCTGGAATCTTAATGTTTGTACTCTGTTTAGGGCAAGTGGGGCTATCGCAGATGCTGTATTGAAATTTGCTGCTATGAATTCCAGTGTTTGAAATAGATGTAACTGAGATTTGTTGTAGTTTATTGTGATTCCCAAAAGTGAGCAAGTTTGGAGTAACTGGACTCTCGCTATTATAAGTAGAAGCCTGGTTGAAGAGGTAATGAGCCAGTCATCTAAATATGGAAACACCCGGAATCCTTGCAGTCTCAAGTGAGCTGCCTCCACTGCCATGCATTTAGTGAAAACTCTGGGGGCTGTGATGAGGCCAAAGGGCGGGGCTCAGAATTGATCATGACTGGGTCCCAGCCAGAAGCATAAAAACTTTCCCGACTGCCTGTTAATTTTTATGTGATACTACTCATCTTGAAGGTCTATTGAGGACATCCAATTGCTCTTGCATGAAATGGCAGGCTGGACTGAACCATGACCATCCAAAACTTTGAGTGTCGAACTGACCTGTTCAGGTTGCTGAGATCCAGAACTGGTCTCCAGTCCACTGTTTTCATTGGTGCTAAAAAGAATCTTGAGTGAGTTCCTAATCCTTTCTGGTCTGGTGGGACTTCATTGATGACTTTTTTTCTAGCAGATTTTGTATTTCTAGTGCTGCTCCTTTCCTCTGATTTGGTGGAACATTGGGAAACATTTGTGAAACTGGAGGTGGAAGGGAAACAGGAATTATATAACCTCTGGGAATAATCTCCTGCACCCAAGTGTCTTTTGTGATCTCTAGACAGGCTCTCTGGTACAGGGTTAAAAGACCCCTGATTGCCTCCAGAGTGGGACAATCAGGCCTCCTTTCAGGAGCGTTGAAAGGGTCTGTCAGAAAAAGTGTCACTTGACTCCTGGCTTTGTGGACCACCTCTGCTGTAATGACAGCATCTTCCATTAGCGTTCTCCCCCCTCTGCCTCTGGCGGAACCATCTCCATGTCGATCTTGGAAATGACCCTAAGATGTTTTGAACCACATCTTCCATCTCCCTCATTGATTCCTAGAAAAGGTCCTTTGGGGGTTCAAAAAATATACTCCTACAACAGAGAGAGTATTTCCATCCTTCTTGCACCTGGAGAGTGTGTCCTTCACTTTGGGCCCAAACAAAGAAGATCTGTCAAAGGCAGTATTGACAAAAAAAGACAAAATCACAAAGGACATTCAGACATATCTCATTACTGAGATGCCTGAACCTGCCGCCCTTGAGGTACCCTCAGCTGCATGAGAGATAAGCCTCATGGGTGAATATGAGAAGGACTAAATGGTTGCCAACTGCTAGGGTACCAAAGCTTGAGCCTCTGAAGTAGTGGTACCTGAAAGAGTATTTGACAACTCCTTAATCAAATCTCTTTGTAACCTTGTGAAATGTGCCAGGTAATTCAGTTACCTAAGAGCAAAGGTCACTGAAGCATAGATCACATCCCGAACCTATCCAAAGCCCTAGACTCTCTATTAGGTGGATGAACAGTGGAACATTGTTGTGTAAGTTCCTTCTGTGTGGTCACACCCACAACCATGGCATCTACTAGTACTGCCTTGCTCCAGTGTTCCCTTCCTGTTGGAGGTACCAGAATGTAGTCTGGTCTCTTGGGGATAGGTTCATCTGCATCAGGTTCCTTCCATGCCTGCTGAGAGATCAAAATAATGAGCTCATCAGTGAGTGGAGTTACCCAGGAGGTAGACAGTCCAGATCCAAATGCCTCCAGAAACACTGATTCCTCCAGGGAAGGATTTTGGGAGGACCAACCACCCCCATTGCTTCTTGAGTATCTCCAGAATGTCTCTAAATAAGAGATCTTTGGGTGGTGATCTGGGGGATCCGTCCCTTTCATCAAAGTCTGTGTCTTCCATGATAGATTCCTGAGGGGAATCTAAGTGCCTCCTTTTGCACTTTTTCTTCCAGGGTACTTCCTCGGTGGGATGTTCTGGGGAAGTGTCAGAAGAGAGGGTAATACCTTGTTGGGTAGCCTGGAGGGGTTGGACTGGCTGTCCTTGTGGAGTTGAATGTCAAGGCTCTTGGTGCATATACACATGGGATGTTGAAGGAAGATTCAGGGGGGTACCGACCATCTGACCTGCCGAAGCAGAGAAAACTGTCTCCACTACCTCAAAGGCAGACCATCCCAGGGAGAAGGAAGCCAATAGAGTCAAGAAGCCATGCTTCTGTTCCAATGGCTCCATCTGCCCCAAAGGCACTCTACCTGAGGCAGAGGCCAGAGTCAAGCTGTCCAGGGCCAAGGTTCTGAGTGGCATAAATGGCTCCAAAAACTTTGGAGTTGACTCCAACACCTTGGATCTGACTGGAGTGCTTCAGCTCCAAGTTCCACTCAGCTCCAAACTTGTCAGAGACGGGGCACTCAGAGAAACCTTCATATCTGGGGACACCATTAGCCACAGAGCCAAACCAAACAATCACAGCAAACTCAGATCCAAGGGCTCCGAAATGAAGTGTCGAATTGGAGAATGAGCCAATACTAAAGGGGTAGAATTAGTGAAGACTTCCTGACCCAAGGGGGTCAGAGACAGCGATCTCTCATCTGTATCTGCTCTGAGAGAAACTTCATCATTCCATCCATGTTGGTTTCAGTGAGACTCCTGGAAGAATAAGATGAAGCAATAGATGGTGACTTCGACTGCTGTCTCTCAAGGAAGGGAGACTGAACTCTAGAAGGAACTGGTTCTATAGTTTAGGAGTATCAGACCCAAAAAGAATCTTCAGAGACAAAGTACTCTGATCCCAAGGCATTTGAGGGGCTGTTGAGGACATTTTGGAACAGACCAGCTTCAGATCTGATTTGGAATTTTTCAGGAGGTGGCTCCATAGAAGATGGAGTTGAAGAACAAACTTTTTTGGAGCATTCTTGGAAACTATTTTAGGGGGCTGAGCCCCAGATATGACTTCTGAAAAGAAAGTCGGAAGTAGACCTTTTAATATTAATTATTTTTTTCTGTCTGCTATGGCTCGCAGATTAAAACTTTTGACATGTTTCACAATTTACATTAAGATGTTCTGGGCCCAAGCAGTAGATGCAAAGTTCATGGGCATCAGAATAAAGCATTTTATGTCCTTAATTTTTCCACTTTTTTAAATCCTTTTCAGACATCCTAAAAAACATTTTAACTAACAGTGAAGATAATTTTTTTTTAAAAGGGTAAGGAGGAAGAAAAAGTATAAACAAGTACCAGCAAGGGTACTGAAAAATACACAAACATGTAAAAGGGAAAGTGAGACAAAAAAGAAGGGCTTTAAGGCTTACAGAAAAATACCTGCAATGGCAAAAGAGAATACACAAGTATATGTATTTAAAGAATAAATGGAAGGAAAGTAATAAGGAAAATTCACTTATCTGTTAATATGCTTGAAAGCAGACCTGACAACGTCTATACATGAAAGTGGCAAATGAGATCTAAGGTATGTTAGGGACTGGTGCATTATGGGTAGGGAGGAGTTCAAGAGTTTCACTTGGACACAAGCTATAGTAATGGCCGAGTCGGATTTGAGGTTTCGATCTGAACCCAATGGTTGACGAATGATTGAAAACTGGCAACATCAGATTATTAAATATCTTTAACATATTGTGAATGATTGGCAAGAGCTCTCAGAGAACACATCTGGACAGAGTAGGCATAAACTGAGATATGAGGTAATTTAGGTAGAAAAAGGGAATGGTAGGTAAGGTCCAGGAGTCAGAGCCTCCATACTCAAATCTCTGGAAAAAGGTGCTGAGGTCAGATCCAATTGGATCTGTCAACCCAAAGTTGAATCGTAAGAAAATACACAACATTGGATCTACAATCCTGCAGTCCAAATAAAAGATGGTACAGTGGTTAGACAAAAGAGAAGGCATACCCATTTGGTTCCTGATGAGTGTCAGCCTGAATGTAATGTTCCAGAGAATCAGTCAACAAAGTTCTGAGCTGAGAATACCCAGCTCTAGGTCTAATAAAATTGATCCTGTATTAACAAAAGAGATGGGTGGAAATTTAAGTTTGTTTACTCACGGTAACAGTATGTACCACTTACTTTTCCTGATCCTGTTGACTCTGTCTGATATAGTGACTGTAATAATTCTAATGCTTGTTATCATGTAGAGGATTATGGTTGGGTCACTGATTATAACCCATTTTATTATGTATTTGAGACATGAATGCCAAGAAATTCACCTCGACAGCAAGGTAGCCATATAAAGAGAAATTAAAAAAAAGCGAGAAAAATTATTTGTAGTGGATGGAGCTTTACCTTCTCCATGTACTAATAGAGTGAAAAAAGAAAAAAATGCTTTACTGGCTTTTAAAGCCATAAATCTCTTAGCCACTTAGTGAGTGCTGTCAGAAAAGCAGTGTAACACAGCCCCTTACAATTAAACTCATATTGCCATGCCTCTAAACTGTTCAGATTTTCACTGTCCAGATTTTTGCCTCATTTGTTTGGTCTGTTCCTCATAAAGTCTGTGGTTTTCAGACAAATCACAGAAGATTGACATCACTGAATAGTGACATACATTTGAGTTTCAGAGTTTGTATCCTTCAGATAAAATGCAGGTGAGCTACTTTCTAAGTTTGTAAGAGGAAGGGACACATCATCAGTACAGACAGCAGGCATAACCCACCTATCCCAAGTCCTGACTTTAAAAACTTAAGCAGGACATGCTTAACACTTAAGATTGGGTTTCACACCACTGTAATGCTTAACTGATTTGTCTTTATCTGAATATCGGTATGCAATTACTACGCTCCATGCACTACAGTCTTTTTCAACGTTTTCGTTCCACATGATGACCATGTCCCAAGATGCTCACTCTGCATTCCTTGAGACACTGGAAGATATAAAGGTCCTACCCAACCCAACACCATAATCTTGGGTGATTTCAACTACCCTGGTATAGACTGGGTGAACTACCAATGTTCCAACTCCTATGCTCAGCGATTCATAGAATTTATAAATTCAAATGCCCTTGAACAACTAGTATGTTCCCCCACTAGAGGGGACAACATATTGGATTTAATCATCACAAATATGGGCGCCCATTGTACCACACCTGTTATCACTCCCTCCTTGGTCAGATCCAACCACAAACTGATAAGCCTGGACATCCTCACCCCTCCACCTCCCCCAGTCAAAGAAACCATAGTCAAAAACCTTTCCAAAGCAAACTTCAAACTACTTGCATCCGAAGTGGAAAGCTTCACTATTCCCTTGCAGAAGGATAATGGTATCCAGGATATGGATTCCTACACTAAGGCACTCTATATGCATCTTCAGGATTGCATGGACCATGCTATCCCAAATAAAACCAAGACTCCTTCCTCAAGCAAGAAGAAACCAGTCTGGTGGAGCCCGGCCATAAGCAAACTTTACAATAAAAGGAGGAGACTTGTACAAAAAAAGGACAAATCTCAAGTAGAAAAATCATCCCTGATCAGCATTAGTAAGAAATTGAGGGCCCTCATCAAGCCAACTAAAGCTAATTTTGAAAAGAAAGTTGCCAAGGATGCCAAGAATAACCATAAGGCCTTTTATGGCTACGTCAAAAACCTAAATGGCAATGCTCAGGTCTGTTCTGAGCTAGTACAAAATGGAACAAAATACACTGACCCTTCTGACATTGCCAACATCTTGGCTGATCGGTTCAGTGCAAATTCCACACACACCCCCACCACCACCTGCAGGGCCTATTACCATTCCAGGGGATTGTGCAAGTCCAATTATTACTGATACGCTGGTTAACAAGGCTCTATCTAAAGCTAAAAACACTGCCTCCATGGGACCAGATGGTGTTCCAGGCTGTGTCATACGCGAGCTCCAAAAGGAATTAACCCCGCATCTTAATACCCTGTTCAGTCTCAACCTCTCCACAGGATATGTGCACATAGAATGGCACACGGCAACGGTGGTCCTGCTACACAAGGGTGGGGCCACAACTGACCCTGGGAACTACAGACCAATAAGCCTGATCAGTCTGATCTGTAAGGCTATGGAGCGAATCATTATGGAACTCATAAATGGAGAGATTGGGAACCTCCAGTCGCTGGACCCCACACAGTTTGGCTTTGTCAAGGGCAGGTCATGCCTCCAGAACCTGGTGGATTTCTTTGAGACAGTTACTCAGGCTATAGATAAGGGAAAGGAGGTACACATGGCTTACCTTGACCTTGCTAAAGCATTTGACACCATTCCCCATTCAGGTATTATTGATAAGCTCACCAGCCTGGGCATAAACCCTTACGTCACAAGATGGATTGCAAACTGGCTCTCAGACAGATCCCATAAAGTAAGAGTAACGGGATATATGTCCAAATCCAGACCAGTAATGAGTGGTGTGCCTCAGGACTCTGTCCTGGGGCCCCTCCTGTTTGGCATATACTTCTCAGAAGTACAGGCAAGCATGGAAGGGCTGTGGCTGACTAAGTTTGTGGACGACTGCAAACTAGGTGCTATAATAGCGTCTCCGGCCAACATGGAGATCCTCCAGAAGGGCCTAAATGACACTGATGCATGGTGTCAAAGCCAAATGCAAAAAAATGCATAGTAATCCCCTTTGGAAAAAACAGAGTACCCGCAAACTACAACAAAGGATGTAATCCCCTGAAATCTGAAGAAGAAATAAGGGATCTAGGGACCCAAGTAGATAGTCAGCTTTCCTTTGATAACCATGTTGCCAAAGTGGTTAGAAAATTCTTCTATGTGACCCATCTGATCACGAAAGGGTTCACATCAAGATCTAAGGATGTAATGGTGCCTCTCTACTCTTCCCTCATCAGACCCATTATTGAGTACAATGCACCAATTGGAATGTACCTGGCTAGACATCTCCAGCAGCTGGAGAGACCACAGAGGTACCTAACTAAGAGGATTACTGGCCTCAAACAGTTGCCCTATACAGCACAATTGAAAAAGCTAAGACTGTTCTCTGTTGCATACCGCTTCCTCAGAGGCGATCTCTGTCTAACGTACAGAGCCATGTCCAACCAGGAATTGTTGAACATGCTCCATCTTAGCAAAACCAAATCTACTCGAGCTACACACTCTAGGGATATAAACCTCAACACAACAATGAATAGAACATGCTGGAAGGATAGATTCCCTTCGTAGAGACTTCCCTTACTATGGAACAGGGTCCCGATCTACATAAGACAGAGCCCCTCACTATCACTCTTCAAGAGGAACCTTGATTAGTGGATGGGTAACAGAAAGTTCACACCGGGGATTACACCAACAGCACTACTAGGTAGGGGCCAAGGGTACTAGCTGCTAGTACAAGGGTCTAGGGAACTACTAAAGGGGCGGTGAATACCGCACAACATGGCTGGGCTGATATATGCCTTCGAGCAGATAGCCCAGTACCAACCTATGAACCTATGATCCAATGGTGCTTCCATTACCAGTTCCACCAGATATTCAAATGACCAGTAGTAATCAAAAAATCTGAATACCAAATTTCTTGATAGTAATACATTTCTAAATGTTTCATAAATAATCATATTGCTTGTATATATTAACTTTATACACTTGCAGGATCAGTCCAGAGTACTGATGCACTGTGCATCAGTTGTGCACTTCTGTATTTTGTAATATCAGTAAAGAGTTTCTTTCCCTCTTTTTAATTTCTCCAAGTCTTTTCAGTTTCTAATACCAGAGTGTGAATAAACCCCATTTCTAAGTCAAAGTATGAGTAAAGCTCATGAAATTAGTATTGTTTCAAACTTTGATGTTAGCCAGAAGTGTCTTCGCAGCACCTGCAATGTGCCCAGTAATGACTACTTCAGCAGTTCGTACGGAGTTACACATACATACATACATACATACAAAGGTTTCAAGCATGGGCATTAAAGCCCTTCTAGCTTGCCAATATGCCAAAATACTTGTTCCCATAATAAATGTCCAGGCTGTTCTTAAAAATATCTAAACTAGTACTTGCTTTAATGTAATTAGGTAGTCTGTTCCAAGCATCAGCTACTCTGCCAGAGAACCAATTAGTACACTTCTCATAGTGGTAACATATCTAAGTATGATTGTAAATGTTTTTGTTTTATAATACTCATTGCTCTTACTACTATTGGAACTGCCTGGCTAGCCTTCTTCCACATTGCCCTTGTTTCTGCCTGCAAATCCTATAGTCACTGGGTGTAGCAATTTCAATGATCAATGCTACTTTTGTCTTCCTTTCATGAACTACTATATCTGTTTTTCTCACATCTATTTTTTGAACTGTTGGTAACAGGTGATCCCATTTAGTATAAACTTCATCATTTTCTATGATGCTTTGTGGCTCATGTTCCCAGTGTTTTTCAGCTACTTCAATATTATAATGTTTGTACAATTCCCAGTGCAACAGTCTTGCCATATTATTATGCCTTTCAGTGTACAGTCCTTCTGCCATTAGTATAGCACAACCAGCAACAAGGTGTGTGACTGTTTCCAGTTCTATTTTACAAAACGTACATTTGTCTGTTTCTCCCACATGTTCAATGGACCTTGTAAACCAACATGTACGTAATCCAGTATCCTGGGCCGCCAATATTAACCTTTCATCTTTTGGTTTAAATTCACCTCTCCTTAAGCATTCCTGCATTCAATCCTGATCAACATGAGGTTCTTCCAGGAGTTTCTATACTTGCAACTATATTTATGCATTTTCCATATTTCCTGCCTTCTCATCTGATCCTTCACCTTATATTCATTCTTTTTCTTTTTGTCACATTCAGTTGCTGCCTGAGTTTTATCTATTTCTGGTTTGATTTCCATTCCCACTTGACCGATATGCTTCTGCTAAACTAAACAGGGAAGTCATCTTAGACTTATTCTCCTCATGTTTTAAAATTTTCACTATGTTTATGTCTTGTGAGGTCAACAAATATGCATGCAATTCTATAACTGCAGATCGATATATGTAATCAATTTTGACGAAGCCCATACCTCCTTTAGAACAGGGAATACATAGTCTTGGTATGCAGTGATATTTATAAATCATTTAATGAGCATGACACATCCATTTTGTTTTCCTGTCCAATCTAACACCTTTTTGGCGCCAGTCAATCACTCCAAAACTGTAAGTTAGAACAGGAAAAGCAAATAGGTTTATAACTTGGACTTTGTTCCTAGATGTCAACATTGTTTTCAGTATTAGTCTTCTAAAATATTTCTTACTAAGTTTTATTCGCATTTGTTCATGTTTTATTGTTAATCCTTCAACAATTCCTAAATATTTAAACACTCTCTCTTACTCATATTCTTTTATATCACATTCCTGTCCCAAAATTATGTTTTCTTGGTGATGCAGCTTTCCTGCTTTAAAAGTTGCTTTTCCACATTTACCAAGACCAAATGACACTCTTATATCATCAGAAAAAGTTTTGGCCACTTGAAGCTGTGCTTTCAGTTTTTCATCTGATGAACTATACAGTTTTAAATCATCTACAAAAAGAAGAGAAGGGAGCCAAATTGTAGCCATGACATAATCTGTTAAGCAGGCAGTTTAATGGGTTAAGGGCAAGACAAAAGATCAGCAGTGACGGAGAGCCACCCTGGAATATCCCCCTTTGAATTTTTAACCCTAGAATAATAACTTGTCCTGTATCATGACTTAACTGCAAAATGGTTTGACACTGTTCTATGGCCACTATAATGTAATCGATCAGAGTAGGATGTATCTTATACATTTTTAAGGACTCTTTTATTCATGAATGTGGGATACAGTCAAATGCTTTTTTGTAGTCTATCCATGCCATACTTGGATTCTTCCCCGTTTTACAGTTCTCCATTATGACTTTATTAAACAACGAATGATCATTTGTTCCATATGACTCTCTTTTATTACCCTTTTGTCTATTGCCATGACTGAGCTTTCATCTAAATGACTATAAACTCTGTCAGCATCAATTCCAGTGTACAGTTTCTAGGTCATCGGAAGGCAAGTTATTGGTCTATAGTTTTTAGGATAGCTTGCACCTTCACTCTTAAGTAGGAGCATTCTGTCTGTCACGGGTGCACATACAAATATTTCTTACTCATAGCTAAATCTTCATGTAAAGATGCTAATACTTTTAGTCAGATGTTAGGTACTGCATCTGGACCTGGGGTCTTCCAGTTAGGAGCTTTTCTTAACTTTGTTTCAATATCTATGGCCGTTACTTCATCACACTTCATATCAGGTACATTTGAACTTCTTCTTTTTTCTTTTACTTCTTCAGTCCATTTAGAATCTTTGTTATGTTCCATGGGATCTTCATAGATATTTCTCTATGTGTATTTCTTCCTTTTTGGTGGTGTGTTTCAATTCCTTTTGCCTTGTTTCTCAATTCTCTATAAAACCTTTTTGGGTCATCAATAAATTGCTTATTTTGTACTTTTCCTTTGTATTTATCAGCTTATCTTTCTGCTTGGTGCTGATATTTTAGTGTATTATTTGTGACACTGCACAATAGATCCTGATCTGTTCTGATACTGCACATTGCTTTTATCACACCTGTCTTTCTAAGTAGGTTTGTTGATCTGTTCCCTCCTCTATACTCTTCTAACAGTGACACTTTTTGTCTTAATTGCTTTATAGTTTTCCCTATTCGATACTTGCATTATGGTATTCGATTTCTCCCCTTCCTTTCCCTTACTGCCCTGTGTTCTTGTGGTAGAACTTTATCAGTTACTAATTTAGCTGCACAGTAATATATCCTATTTACTTCTGTTATATCACATGAATCTATATGAACAGTCTTAATTACTGTGTTCATTTGTTTTATCAAACTTCTAACTTTTTGTATTTTCTTGACTTTCTGTAGTTTGTTTCTTTCATTCATCTTGAATAATGTCTGTCCATCTCTACTAAATCAAGCAACTCTTTTCTTAGATTATTTTCTTTTAAACTGAGAGCACATTCTTTTTTCTCCGTTACCTGTGGGCATTATACAGGAAGTTTCAGAGAATCTTCCTGTGCTACATTCTCTTTAGTTTCAACCTATGTTACCTGTTGCTCTTTCACATGTGAACTCACTGGCCAGTCATTCTACAATACTGTGTTAGAGTTGTCAGTTTCCTGTTCCTTCCCTTGCTGTGCAACTCCAACTGAATTTGTGTACTGGTTTCCTATGGAAGGCTGCAAAGTATCTTCGTATGGCAACTGACCGGCTGTTTCCTGCTCCATTGGTTTTCTCCTTAATTTAGGGAGCCATTGTTCTATCGTGCTGTGATGTTATCAAAATTAGATTTTCTACACTAAATCCTTCATTTTGCAGGTAATCCATAACCTCAGTTTCTATTTTTTAATTCTCCATTACTAATCATCTTTTCTACTTTTCCTGTTTGTTTTCTTATTTTTGTATTGTACAATTTTCCATATTCAGATGCCTTTGCCTGTATTTCTTTTTGAAATATCTTTGGTGCTGCTCTTTTTGTACTGATTAGTTTTACTTTCTCCTTTGCATAAATATTGGACCATATTGAATCTCTCTTTCCCATGTTCATATTTCTTCTTCACGTCTCCCACCGCTCCTCCTGTTTCTCCTTACTTGGGGTACTCATTGTTCCATCATACTGTGATATAACCTGTGTTAGACTTTCAATTCACAGGTATTCCATAACTTCAGCTTCTATTTTTTAACTTCTACTTTGCTAATCTTCTGTTCTGCATTCCTTCATCATGATCTTATTTTTTTGTATTGTGAAATCTTCCATATCTGGATGCCTTTACCTGTATTTCTCTTCCAATATTTTTGGGGCTGCTTTTTTTGTATTAATTAATTTGGCTTTTTCCTTTGTATAAATATTGTACCATATCAAGTCTCTCTTTCTTTCTCATGTCCATATTCCTTTTTTATACCTTTCAAAACTTTCTGTATTTTGTTCTTTATATTTTTGCACTTCCTCAGTCGCTTCTTTTTCCAAACAGTCCAAGGTTTCTTGGTCTATATAATGTTTTTCATAAATCTGTTGTATTAATGAATACACATTTTTATTTGAAGCTTCTGATAGTATTTTCTCATACATGTTCACTCTCTGGTTACACTCTCAAAATGGCACTGAAACTAGCATGTGCTTGCTATTTACATGCACGTGGTGTCCTTGAAAATGCTTCTTAAATGTACAACACACATATATATTCTACATCCTCCCTCTTTGAGAAATGAATCATACTTCATTGACAACATTGATTGACATGCAATAAATACAAGATAATTCTTAGACATGCAGTTATACAGAACTAGATACATATAAACAATTATGTCCAGGTTGCTGTGTATTTCACACTAAGTCTGGAGATGCGACCAAATCAAGTGACATAGAATTCAGAGTTAGGTCTAGCAAATGGGACTGTCTCTGCTGAATGTTCAACCCTGGGGACAGCAGGAACATCATCAGAAGTAGTAATGGAAGTTAAGACACGTTCTGGAACAGGAACACTGTCTGGATTGCTCTGAGATCTAGAATCTGTATCACAGAAACGCTGCAATACCGGTTCTGATACAGGAAGAAGATGTCTGAAATTTCTCCAGTACTACACACCCTCAGTTTCCACAAAATAGGATCTCGGCTTGGTACATAAACCTGTTACTTGACCAATCTGGTCGAAACCTTTCACCATTTGTACCTCACTGTCTCTCTCTCTTTTTAATGGACGAAGAAATCTGCTGCTTTCATCATAACTGGACTTCCTGAAAAGAACATTTTCTGAGTAGTTGGGCTTTGATTACTATGTTATTTTTAGCTTTAGGCCGCAACAAATTGGAACTAATAGGCAAGGTTGTTCTGGTTTGCCTAGATAAAAGTCTTTGAGCAGGTGAGCCAAGTATATCATCAATGGGTATGTCTCTGAGACTGAGTAAATTCAAAAAGATGTCAGTATTGTCACGCTTTGACTTCTCTAGTAATTGCTTTCCACTCTGTACTGCACTTTCAGCTAGATCATTTGACTGTGGGTATTCAAGACTACTAACATGTATAAAGTCCCATTCTCTTGCAAAATTCTGAAACAATTGACTGGTAAATTGCATACCATTGTCAGAGATAAGCTTATGTGGACTACCATGGACTGAGAAATGATGTTTCAACTTAGGAATAACAGTAGTGGATGTTAGGTTAGGCAACAAATCGATCTCAAACCAGTTTGAATAAGAGTCAATCAACAATAAGTAATGCTGATTGTTCTACTCAAATATGTCAGTGGCTACTGTTGAACAAGGTAGTTCACGAACTTGACTTAGCTAAAGTGGCTCTTTTTGCAGATAAAGTTTATTACTACTGCATACTGAACAAGATGAAAGTACTTTGTCAATGTCTTTCACTAGAGAAGGACAAAATACTAGTCCTCTTGCCCTTCTTTTGTTAGATTTGGAACCTGGGTGGTCAGAATGCAAAATCTGAATATATTCACATGGTAAGGAAGCAGGAACAACTTTAGGACCTTTGAAAATAAATGTCATCTTGCATCAGTATCTCATCTCTGTAAGGAAAAAAGAAGTTATGTTCTTACCAAAAGGTTTCATCATGCGTGTTGTCCATCTCAACCTTTATTCCCACTGATGGGTTGGATCCGATGTGTTGGATCTGTCTCGGCCATTCCAATAGCTCAAAGTCTTCAGCAAAGCTCATGGGCCTCCTTCCCTATCATGATTCAGTTCCTCAGCTACCTCATATCTTGTTTGCCCACCCAGAAAGTAAGGTAAAGAATACACCAACCGTGATCTTTATCTAGAACAATGTCAGCATCTCTGAGGCTATGGAGATCCCAGAAAACAATGTCCACTTAGTCTTCCAGGAGTGCTGGAAGGGGGCTTGGAGGGTGGGTTGTGAAAATAAATGTCAAGATGGACAACACACATGGAACGTTATGGTAAGAACATAACTTCTTTATGTGTTGTTGTCAATCTCGTCTTTATTCTCACTGATGGGACTGCATCCCAAGCAATGTAATTCCTGTGTGGCACATAGAAGAATATTCCTCAGAAGCATAGAACCAAAGGAAGCCCTTACTCCTGGAGGCCAAATCCACTTTGTAATGAGTAATAAAGGTATGTGGTTTAGCCCATGTTGCTGCAGCACAGATACTGTCCCATGAAAAGCTGCTGAAGTCGCAACTGATCTGGTGGAGTGTCCTTTGACAGGAAAGGGAAGAGGTTTGCTTTTTGAGGAGTAGATATAAGATATACAAAGGGCACGCAGTCTAGACAATGTTACTTTTGAGACCAGTAAACCTTTCTTAGTCTCAGAGTAAGATACAAAAAGTTGATCTAATTTTCTAAATTGTGAAGTCCTGTGCAAGTAGAAATGCAATTGTCTATAAACATTCAAAAGACGTAGAGAATATTCACCTTTGTTTTGGTAATTAGGAAAGAAAACAGGTAACTCAATAGCTTGGTTTAGGTTGCTTTCCAACATGACCTTGGGGAGGAAAAAAAGACATAAAGACACTCTATCCTTAAGAAAAAATAAATATGGGTATCTGGATGAAACAGCTTGTAGTTCAGATATTCTTTTAGCTGAGGTGATAGCTACCAATAAAAGTGTTTTCCAAGATAAGAATTTTAAATTGCATGTTGCTGCAGGTTCAAATGGGGAATAAATGATAATTGTTAAAATGAAGTTAATCCCAGGGTAGAGTTGGATTCTTATATGGAGGTCTGATCATTACTTTTTCCTTTAAAAAAGACTCTGCAGAGTTTGTGTGACATAAGTGAGGAACCATTTATGATAATTTGAGATTGCAGCTAATTGGACCTTAATAGTAGATGCAGCTGCACCTTCATGAAATAGTTTTGCTAGAAATTCCAGTATAGAAGGAATAGGCACAGTAAGGGGATCTATGTGGTTACCAGTCATCCAGCTAATGAATCTAGTCCATTTACTCTTGTACATCTTATGTGTGGAAGTTTTATGGGAAGACAGTAGAATATGCTTTACCGGAGATAACAGATGGGGAAACCTGGCAATCTAGGGAACTGCAGCAGCCAAGCTGTCAGCTTGATGGTGTGAAGGTTGGGATGTGCCATTCCCGATGAATGTGTCAGTAGATCTGGAACTGGGTCCAGAATCCATGGTTTGTCAAAAGATCTGGAACTGGGTCCAGAATCCATGGCTTGTCCCAGAGATGAGACTGTAGAAAGGGAGACTATATTTGAAGAGGCTGTAGAAAGGGAGACTATATTTGAAGAGGCCAGTAGGGTGCAATGAGGATTATTGTGGCCTCCAACAGACTTGTTTTCTGTAATAGTTTGGGAATCAAAGGAATTGGGGGGAAAGCATATAGGAGTCCAGGAGGCCAATCATGAACAAGTGCATCCCTTGGGGACTACCCCTCTGGAGGGATTAGGGCAAAGTAGTTGCTGCATTTGGCATTGATGAATGATGCAAAAAGGTTGCAGCAAGGCTGGCCCCATTTCCAGAAAATTTCTTCCACTACCACCTAATTTTTGGGCCACTCGTGAGGCCACAATATGGCCCTGCTCAGTTTGTCTAGAATCATGTTGGATTTCCCTGGGATATGCATTGCAATTAGAAAGCCATTTGAGGTCGTTGCCCATTGCCAAACCCTTAGAGCTTCTTGACAAAGGAGATAAGATCTGGTTCCCCCTTGCTTGTTTATGTACCAGACCACTGATATATTGTCTGACTGAATTGCTATGGTTCCTAGAGGGAGAGAGTCTTGAAATGCCTGCAACACTAATAGCACTGCTCTTATCTCTAAGATGTTTATATGCAAATGAGCCTTGTGTTCTTGCCAGGTTCCTTGGACAGTCTTTCCTAGATAATGCCCCCCCCCACCCTATCTGGGAAGTATCTGTGGTCACTGTGGCTCGGGGTTGAGGGAAAGCAAAGGTACAATCCTGAGACACTGACAGAGAGCAAATCCACCACTAGAGATCCTTCTTGCAAGATTTGGTTAGAAGAATCTTGTGAGACATTGGAAACTCTAGAATCAACCATTGTGTGGAAACCAACCACTGCAGAATCCTCATATGTAGAGGTGCTAGAGGGATGAGAACAGATGTTGCCATCTTTCCCAAAGTCTGTAGTCTTTGCTTCACCATGGCTCATTTTTTCCTGATTACTTGCCTGACATGTAGGTGAATGTTGAGTATGCTGTCTTGTGGAAGTCTCAGTACAAGGTTGAGTGCATTTATTTTGGGTCGATATTAGAAGAGCAAATGCTAAAAATAGTAAACGCTCTTCTATCAAACTGAAAAACCCAAAACTTCAAAATGTCGAAGGCTTGGATCAGCAATTTTTTTCCCCAGGGAAAAAAAATCACTGATTCAAAAAAAAAAGAATGTACAAACAAAATAAAGTGAGGGGCTTCGCCCCCCCCCCACAGTATGGGGGGTTGTGCTCCCCACACCCCCAACTTAAATATACCAACTCCAAGATCGCATCAAAGTGGAGAAAACAGCAAAGTCCCGAGAACAGCCCAGAGTTTTTTCCCCTGGGAAAAAAAATCCCTGTTCTGTGCCTTCGACATTTTGCGGTTTCGGGTTTTCAAGTTCAATAGAACAGCATTCGCTATTTTAAGTGTTCGCTCTTCTAATAGGAACCCTTCATTTCTGCACCTATGAAGGCTAGATTTTGAGATGCCTCTAAGGAGGATTTGTCATAATTTATGGTAATCCCTAATTTGGAGCAAAGCTGAAGTACATAATCACTGGCTTGTAACAGTAAAAGCCTGGTCGGGGCAGTTATGAGCCAGTCATCCAAATATGGAAACATCTGGAATCTTTGGCATCTGAGGTGTGCCACCAATACTGCCATTAATTTGTTGAACTCTCTGGGGGCTCTAGTGAGACCAAAGGGCAAAGCTCGAGATTGGAAATGGTTGGCTCCCAGCTAGAAGTGCAGATACCTTCTGGATCATTTTTCCATCTTGATACGATAGTATGCATCCTGAAGATCTATAGAGCACATCCAGTTGTCTTTTCCAAGGAATGGAATTGTAGACTGCAATGTTACCATCTGGAACTTGCTTTTCTTCATTAATTTGTACAGTTTGCTGAGATCCAAAATTGGTCTCCAGTCCCCAGTTTACTTTGGAACTAAAAAGACTCTTGAGCAAGTTCCAGATCCTCTCTGGTCTGTGGGGACTTCTTGAATGACTCTTTTTTTTAGCAACTTTTGAACCTCTAACATTGCTTGTTCCTCTTGACTGGGTGGTATGTCTTGAACTGACTTGTTTGGGGAGTGAGGAAGGAAAAGGGAATTACATAATGCCTGGATATTATGTCTTGCACCCATTTGTCTTTGGTGATGATTTGCCAGGTTTCGAGGTGCAAAGACAACTGACCCCCGAATGCCTCCAGAGGTAAGTAGTCGGGCACTCCTTCAGGAGTGCTGGAAAGGTCTACTAGAGAAAGATTCCCTAGAGCGCTGATTCTGTGGACCCACCCCCCCCTTCTGCAAAGACAGCATCTTCTGTTATTGTTCCCCCCTCTGCCTCTGGGGGAACTGCCATCCTGTGTGTCCTGGTAAGACTGCTATTTCCTGAACCACATTTTCCCACTACCTCTTTAACCTTTTGGATATGGTCTAGTTGGTGTGGAAAAACATACTCCAACAGCAGATAGGTTCATACCTTCTTCCTCACACTGAGTTAGTGTTTCTTTGACTTTTGGCTCAAAAAGAGATGAGCCATCAAAGGGAGTATTAATAAAGGAAGAATTAAAGGGCTCCGCAAAAATGCAAAGGCGCATCCAAGCCTGCCTCCTTATAGAGATGCCTGATCTTGCTGCCCTACTCACTCCATCTGCTGCATAAGAAATGAGTCTCATGGACAAGTTAACAACTGAATTGAGGGTAGTCAGTTGTGTATCGATCTTATCTGCCACCGCATCAGCTACAACTCCTTGGAGAGAGTTTGATAACTCTTTCAGCAGGTCTCTCTGTAATCTAGTGAAGTGAGTAAGATAATTCAGTGATTTCAATGTGAAAGCCGCTGAAAAAAAGATTTGCTTCCCATAGCTATCCATAGTCCTAGAGTCCTTATTAGGAGAATGGATAGCGGAACTAGTTTTGCAAAGTTCCTTCTTCGTGGCCACCACCACGACCATGGCTGGCATCTACTTCTACACCTTTTATGAGGAAAGAATGATCCTTGGGGGTTGTAATGTACTAATTTGGCATCCTAGGAGTGGACTGTATGGAGTCTGGGGTCTCCCACATCTTTCAAGATGTTAACTGTATAAGCTTATCGAACGACAAAATCACCTAGGACGTTGAAGGGTGGGATCTAAAGACCTTCATGTATACCGACTCCTCAGTAGAAGGGGATGGGGACTGCCAATCACCTCTCTGTTTCAAGAATTCTAGGATGTCTCCAAAGAAGACATCTTCAGGACGCGGTGGGGACCCTTCTGCTTTATCAAGGTCAGTATCTGAAGTGACTGACTCCTGCGGTGAGTCAAGATGGTTCCTCTTGCATGTCCTCTTCCAAGGGACTTCTTCAGTGGGATATTCTAGAGAAGTTTCAGAAGAGGGGGGAGTCCCCTGGGAAACATCCTGAGGCCTTGCATCCCTGCGATCCTGTGGATAAGGGTGAAAAGGAAAAGACACCTCTGCTGAAGAGGGAGGAAGCTCTGATGGAGAATGTGTCTGAGACTGAAGGGGAGTCATTACCCTCCTCATAACCTCAAAAGCTGACCGCCCCTGCTTCCTGCTCTAAGGAACTCCCCAGATCCGACAACAAGGATGTTGGGCCCGAGAGAGCTCTCAGAGCGGGTGACTTCAAGACCAAGGAGGGGGAAGGAGGGAGGGAGGAGGGGATCTCCTCTAACTTAAATGGACTTTGGAAGGGAGGGAAAGTCCTCTAACTTAAACAGATGAAGTCAATGAAAAAACTCCTTCAACTTAAATGGAATCTGAACAAAGTTGGTCGACCATTCTCTAAGTAAAAAGAATGGCAACTAATAAAAGAACACAGTACAAGTATATTAAAACCCAACAGAAGGGAAAGGGGAATGAGTTGTAGGTAAAATGGGAGCGAAACAGCACTTTTACAGTCAGAAAGGGCATTAATAATGGGAAGAACTAGTGAGCGATAACAACTAACTGTAAACTATAGAAATATAAGAAAAATACAGCTAAATACAAAAAAATGTAATAAACTTAGCCCCAAGCTTGCTTGAAGAACCTTCTTGCAGCATAGGAAATGAGATCTGAGGTAGTTGGAGAACTGCATTATGGGTAGGGAAGGATTCCCACGAGCTTTGCTGAAGACTTCGAGCTATTGGAATGGCCGAGATGGATGTGACCCATCAGTGAGAATAAAGGCAAGATGGACAACAACACATATAAGGTTGTACTTCAGGCAGTACACTGGATTGCTTTGATGGCCATCCTAACTGGATGTAGTGGTTGAGCTTTTGCAAAACAGGTTCAGTTTTTGTATGATCTCACAAGTTGTCAAGTCTTGTCGTTGAAAAATTATGCACATCCATGACATCAAAGTCAAAATTCTCTGCATCAAACTGTTCCATTGTATTTCTGGGTGATCTAGAAAAGGCATCAACCAGATAAAGTTGTTTGCCTTTTGTACAGACCATTTTGAAGTTGCACTTTTGTAATTTGAGCATCATTCTTTGCAATCTTGCTGGAGCAGAATGCATAGGCTTCTTTAAGATAGTAACCAGAGGTTGATGATCAGTTTCAATCTGGATGAAATCACAGATGGGTAGCTTGTTCCAGAGTATAGGAAGTCTCTGGAACAGGAATCTATCCCTCCAGCATGTCCTGTTTATTGTGGTGACAAGGTTTAGGTCCCTAGAGTGTGTAGCTTGGAGGGATTGGGATTTCTTTAGGTGTAGCATGTCCAACAGCTATGGGTTTAACATAGCTTTATATGTTAGGCAGAGATCTCCTTGGAGTAGGTGATATGCTACAGAGTAAAGCTGGAGTTTTTTGAGATGGTCAGTGTAGGGCATCTGTTTGAAGCCAGTAATCCTCTTTGTGAGGTACTTCTGTGGCCTTTCTAGCTGTTGCAGATGTCTTGTGAGGTCCATTCCAAAAGGGGCGTTGTACTCTATAATGGGTCTAATGAGTGCCAAGTAGAGGGGCACAATGACCTCTTTTTTCCTGGATGAGAACCCTTTTGTGAAGTGGTGTGCCTCAAAGAAGGATTTTCTGACTACTGTGGCAATGTCTTCCTGACTACTATGGCGATGTGATTATCAAAGGAGAGACTACTGTCCACCTGGTTCCCAAGGTGTCTTATCACACATTCAGCATTAAGTAGGCTGCCATTTATGTGGTAGTTAATGGGTACAGAGTTTTTACCAAAGGGGATGACAATGCACTTTTTGGCACTGAGCTTGAGGCCATGCCTCTGACACCAGGCATCTGTCTCAGTGAGGCCCTTCTGTAGGATGCCCACATCATTTGGGGTCTTGACTATGGCTCCTAGTTTACAGTCATCTGCGAACTTCATTAGCCAGAGGCCTTCTGTGTTAGCCTGTACTTCAGAGAAGTAGACACCAAACAGGAGAAGTCCCAAGACTGAACCCCGTGGTACTCCACTTGTCACTGGTTTGAAGTCAGATTTGGAGTCTGCAACTTTTACAGTGTGGGTTCTGTCAGTGAGCCAGTTGGCAACCCATCTTGTGATGTAGGGATTTATACCTAGTTTAGTGAGTTTAGCTATAATTCCAGAATGGGGGATGGTGTTGAAAGCCTTGGCGAGGTCAAGATAGGCTGTGTGAACCACCTTACTCTTGTCTACGGCTTTAGTGACTGCCTCAAAGAAGTCGATCAGGTTCAGAAGGCATGATCTGCATTTCACAAACCCGAACTGGGTGGGTTCCAGAGTTTGGAGGTTACCAGTGTCTTTGTTTATGAGTTCCATGATGATACGTTCCATGGCCTTGCAGACCAGGCTCATCAGGCTAATACGGTGATAGGTCCCAGGATCAGTGGTGGCTCCCCCTTTGTGGAGTGAGATAACGGTTGCTGTGCACCATTCAGTAGGCACAAAGCCTGACGTGAGACTATGACTGAACATGGTGCTTAGGTGGGGAGCCAGTTCATTCTGAAGTTCATGTAAAACACAGGCTGGCATGTTGTCCAGTCCCATGGATGCTGTGTTTTTTGTTTTAGAGTGTGCAGCTTTTACCTGCATAGATGTGATTACAGGGACTCTGCATTCTTTCTGTACAGATATGGGCTCTTTAGGGGGTGAGAAATTTAATACACCCAGCACATGAAACTTTTCAAAATGGTGGTATTTTGACTGTACTTCACAAAATAATTGCACTTTTCACACATTAAACTCTTTGGAATAAATGCACAGTAATAAGCATACACTGTAAACACTTTTACACACACTGAAATGCTTCGAATAACTCTAGTTATGCTATTCAGAGCTTTAGTTAATGCAAAATAGTAGTTTGCCAAAAAACATGCAGTCTCCTTGCTTTATTTATGCTTAATATGCTCTTTTTACCCTTAGGTTCATAGGTAGGTACTAGGCTATCTGCTCGAGGGCATTTATAAGCCTAGCCAGAGTGTGTCAGCTTTTGCAGCCCTATTGATTAAATAACTGAGCCTCTGTCAAGAAGAGCCAATGAAGTGATACCAGGGGTGTATTTTCTGTTACCCATCCACTCGTCAAGGTTTCTGTTGAAGAGTGTTAGTGAGGGGCTCTGCCTAATGTAGTTAGGAATTTTGTTCCAAAGCATGGGGAGTCTCTGTGACAGGAATCTATCCCTCCAGCATGTTCTATTTATTGTTGTGGCAGGGTTTAACTCACTAGAGCGAGTGGCTCGCAGTGACTTGGATTTCTTTAGGTGGAGCATGTCCAACAATTCTGAGTTGGACATGGCTTTGTAAGTCAGGCAGTGATCACCTCTGAGTAAGTGATATGCCACTGAGTACAGCAGGAGTTTTTCCAGTTGGGCTGCATAGGACATATGTTTGAGGCCAATCCTCTTGGTGAGGTATTTTGTGGCCTTTCCAGCTGTTAGAAGCATCTTGTGAGGTACATCCCAAATGGGGCATTGTATGGGTCTGATGAGTGACGAGTAGAGGGGCACTATAACCTCTTTATTTCTAGATGCGAACCCTTTAGTAATTAGATGGGCCACATAGAAGGATTTCCTAACTACTTTGGCAATATGATTGTCAAAGAAGAGATTACTATCTATCTGGGTCCCCAGATCTCTTATTACCTCTTCTGTATAAAAGAGGCTGCCACCTATGCGGAAATTCATGGGTGTTTTGTTTTTCCCAAACAGGATGCATTTTTTGGCATTTAGCTTGAGACCATGACTGTGACACCAGGTGTCCGTCTCAGTAAGGCCCTTTTGGAGAATGTCCGTGTCAGCCGGAGAGTCAATTATGGCTCCCAGTTTGCAGTCATCGGCGAACTTGGTTAGCCATAGTCCTCCTGTGTTTGCCTGTACCTCTGAGAAGTATATGCCGAACAGTAGGGGGTCCCAGGACCGAGCCGTGTGTGACATCACTTGTGATAGGTTTAGAGTCGGACCTGGAGCCCGCTATTCTTACCATGTGAGTTCTGTCTGTAAGCCAGTTGGCAAGCCATCTCATGACGTAGGGGTTTATGTTCAGGCTGGTGAGTTTTTCTATAATTCCTGAGTGGGGAATGGTGTCAAAAGCCTTGGCGAGGTCAAGGTAAGCTGTGTGAACCATGTGAACCACCTTCCCCCCTCATCTATGGCCTTGGTGACCGTCTCGAAGAAGTCAACCATGTTTAGTAGGCATGATCTTCCCTTAACAAAGCCGAACTGGGTCGGGTCAAGTGATTGGAGGTTTCCAATGTCTTTGTTGAGGAGTTCCATGATGATGCACTCCATAGCCTTGCAGACCAGGCTAGTCAGGCTTATGGGGCGATAGTTACCAGGGTCAGTTGTGGCCCCTCATTTGTGGAGTGGAATAACCGTTGCTATGGGCATGTAGCCTTACGAGAGGCTGACGTTGAACAGTGTGTTTAGGTGGGGAGCTTAGTTAGTTCTGTAGTTCATGCAAGACGCAGCCTGGGATACGATCTGGCCCCATTGACGCTGTGCTTTTGGCTTTTGAAAGGGCTTTCACTAGTGCGTCTGTGATTTCTGGGACACTACACTTTTCCAGTATTGTTGTGGGCCCTTTTGGGGGTGAAGTTTGCATTGAATCTATCTGCCAGGATGTTGGCAATATCAATAGGCTCAGTATATTTTCTGCTATTCTGCACTAGCTGAGAGCATATCTGCAAGTTGCCACTTAGATTCTTGACATAGCTAAAGAAAGCTTTGTGGTTATCTTTAGAGTCCTTGGCTATTTTTCTTTCGAAGTTAGTCTTGGATGATTTTATGAGGGACCTTAGGTTTTTACTGATACTGATCAGGGATGTCTTTCCTTCTTGGGATTTGCTTTTTTTCTGAACTAGTTTCCTCCTCCTATTGTATAGCCTGTTTATGGCAGGGGTCCACCAGACTGGTTTCCTTCTCTTAGGGGAGTGAGTCTTGGTTTTGCTAGGGATGGCATGAGCCGTGAATCCTTGTAGGTGCTCATAGAGTGCATTTGTAAAGGTTTCTGCATCTTGGACACTGTTATCCTTTAGCGTGGGGGCTGTGAAACTTACCACCTCTGTCTTAAGTAAGGTGAAGTTTGCTATAGAAAAGTTTTTCACTGTGGTTTCCTTGGTTGGGGATGGTGGTGTGGTGTGGACATCCAGAGTGATTAGTTTAGGGTCTGATCTAACCAGTGATGGGTTGACCTCCGGTGCGGAACACCTATTGGCCATGTTGGTGATGACCAGGTCCAATATGTTTTCACCTCTGGTAGGGGAGTTCACCAGCTGATCCAGGGCATCTGAGTTGATAAATTCCAGGAAGTGTTGGACCTGGGAGTTTGTACTTGAGTAGTTTTCCCAGTTAACGGTAGGGTAATTGAAATCGCCCAATATCAGGGTATTTGGTAGGACCTTCATGTTTTCCAGTGTCTCCAGAAAGGTGTAGTGGTGGTCCTGGGTCATGGAGGGTGATCTGTAGCAGGCCACAATTTGCATTGCAGATTTGCCTGATGTTAGTTGTACATGGATGATCTCAGAGGTATCATACTGCGCCACTAACCTGGAGGGGTAGGTATCCTTGATGAATATGGATACACCCCCTCCTTTTGTGTTTCGGTCCATGTTCTGTGGCCGAAATGTGTGGTATGAGTTGTAGCCCAGTAGTGCTGAGGTGCTCTGTGGAGCCTTGAAGATGGTTTCAGTTAGTGCACAGATGTCGACATTCTCCATACTGAGGAGTGCTTCGAGCACGTGCATTTTGAGATTTAAACTCCTGGCGTTGAGTAGCATAACCCTAATTTTTTTATTTGTGCTGTTTACGGAGGTGGGTTTGACTTTTGAGCCTTGCCTAAAAAAGGCACTATGGGGGCAGCAGGAGCCTTGGCCAATATTCGCAAGCCTAGGGGTGACAGGTGCAAGCCATCTCTTGTGAAGCAACGAGGCTTGTCGAGCATGTTGTCCCAGGCTGACAGACATTGGATCCCCTTTGTATGATGCCAGAAGCTTAGCCAATTGTTGAAATTGATATTTTTTTCTTTATACTGGGTATCATTCTTAGTGAGAGCAGGATGCTACTCAGGGTCAGGGTCATACCTGCCTGGGCTACATGTTCAGAGAGTTCTTCCATGTCTCTTTTCATGTAGTCCAGGGAGGTATGTCTCAGGTCATTCACACCAACATGAACAATGACAGAGTCATATTTGTACTTGTTCTGGAGTGACCTGAGTGCTTGTGTTATGTGGCGGATTCTGGCTCCCGACAGGCAGCTAACAGTAAGCTTCTCCTTGTCCAGCCTAGTGAGTGGGACATCAGTGTGCCTGACTATACAGTCGCCTGTTACTAGTGTGTTAGGTATGTTATTTCATCTTAAAGGCTGTGACTGTGCGGCACACTGATTTCGTGTTTTATGTGTTGTCTGGTTTGTGACGGGAGGTGCAGGTTTTTTGGGTGTCTGCTTTGGAGGTCTCTGATGCTTTTGCAGGTTTTTATTTAGAGCATCCAAGTATGACTTCATGTATTTATGTGTATTTTTTGCCAGCGCTGGTTTAGAATGTCTATGTGAGACTGGAGGTGTGGTGCAAGTGTTAACCTTCTCATTACTGCTTGTTCCAGTCTTGGGTGGAGATAGCTTAGCCTCCAATTTAGCTATATAATTGGATCTTTCACATATGTTAATGTTTTGTGGTAGGAGGAGAGGTTTGTGTGTGTACATGAGGCAGTTGTAACATTGCCTCAGGATACCCAGGTTCACCAGCTGGACTGAAGAGTATACCTGAAATTGCCCTTTGGTCATGCCTGAATAGTAGAGTGAGCTGCTTAGTCACTTGGTTGGTGAAGGGTGAATAATGAGCCTTGCCCTGCTGGGCAATTAAGTGTCGGGGTATATTAGTGCTTGCTATTAGGTCTGTGCAAGTGCTGGACTGTAAGATGCTTTTTAAGTGCTTAGGTTGAGAGTTAGACTACTTTCAAGGGAAAAACTGAAGAGGAGACTTGGTGGAGCCAGAAATAATTTAGCCCTAGTTAACCAGCGCTGCCCAGATGTGCAAATGTGGTTTTTACAGCAGGGAAATGAAAGAGATAGAAATTAGCCCAAAATGGCCTATAAACTACTAACTTCTGGGCTGGAACCACTCCACCAGGGACAGATGGCTGCTCAAAGCTCCCTCTCTCACCGGTGAACAGAGAAACCTCCTTCTATCCAAGTAAGGTATGGGCAACTCAGAAACTTGTAACACAGCTCTAAATTCAGCACTAGCCTGCAAACTGGGCTATACTAGCTTAGAAAGATGAGAAACAAGGAAAAATGCTTTTTTTTTTTAAAGATAAGGCAAAAACAGTAAAAAAATACACTTAAAACCGCTTTAGATGACTACAAGCAATCAGAAAAGGCTTTTAAAGAAATTACCAAATTAACCAGTAAAAAAAATCTCAAAACTGAGCCCTGTTCCTGTAGTCTTCAATCAGACAAGTTCTAAATGCACACTCCTGCCACTGGGGTGCAGGGGAACCTTCTCCAAAAAAGAAGGCCTGAATTAGTGCTCAACTTATACAAACAAAGCTAGATTCAGCAGGCCTGAATCTAGTTTATTCAACAGCAAACAAGGCAAACCAATTTCAGTAAGAAACAGTTGAAATATGCAGGCACTATAAGCCTCTGACCATAAATTCCCAGCTCAGAAGGGCAGAGTCCAGCCTCTCCTCCCACAAGAGTGCAGACCACAAACCTTCTTAATGTAAAATGACTGGCCTGAAGCCCAAGTACTTAAACCAGAACTAATACACTTTTAGAATAACAGACACTGAGCCTTCAATCAGCAGTTCCCAACTTAGAATGATGTAAGCTACCTGCCCTGCCACGACAGTGCAGACCACAAACCTTCTTAATGTAAAACAACTGGTCTGAAGCCCAAGTGCTTAAACCAAAAGGCTTAGAATGATAGCTACACTTTACTCTGGTTACTACCAAGCAGTAATACATACAATTGAATAATTTTAAGAAGGCCTGGATTAGTGCTCAAGTTATACAAACAAAGCTAGATTCAGCAGGCCTGGATCTAGTCTATGCTACAGCAAACAAGGCGCACCAGTTTCAGTAAGAAACAGTTCAAATATGCAGGCACTATAAGCCTTTAACCAGAAATTCGCAGCTCAGAAGGGCAGAGTACAGCCTCTCCTCCCTCAAGAGTGCAGACCACAAACCTTCTTAATGTAAAATAACTGGCCTGAAGCCCAAGTGCTTAAACCAGAATTAATACACTTTTAGAGCAACAGACACTAAGCCTTCAATCAGCAGTTCCCAACTTAGGAAGCTACCTGTCCTGCCACAACAGTGCAGACCACAAACCTTCTTAATGTAAAACAACTGGTCTGAAGCCCAAGTGCTTACATCAAAAGGCTTAGAATGATAGTTACACCACCTTCTTCTTCTTCTTCTTCTTCTTTCAGCTTTTCCCGGTTAGGGGTCGCCACAGCGGATCACCTTGTCCGCACATTGAATGGCAGTGGAGTTTTACGGTGTCGAGTTGCCAGCCCGGCGCCCAACCTTCCACAGAAGGCACACTCACACGCACACCTAGGGCCAATTTAGAGTGTCCAATCCACCTGCAGCATGTCTTTGGGATGTGGGAGGAAACCGGAGCACCCGGAGGAAACCTTAGAATGATAGTTACACCAAGCAGCAATAAATACAATTGAGTACTTTTAAGATGACACAAAAGCAAAATAAAGTAATAAAGTAGGAAGAAACACAAATACAGTAAAAGCAGATGAATAAAGTGCAATTTTTTTTGAGTGAGCAAATAAGATGGGCCCAGGAGGAGTATCCAAATGCAAATTTACAAGAGGGGTGGGCAGTTTCAAAGCCACCAAGATTAACACCAAACAAAAGCAGGGAGGAAGGGTGAAGAACTAACTGAAAAAAACAGAGCCACAACTTCCAGCTAGATAGTATTCAATGCAACACAAATAAATTAATTTAAATGCTGTATTATTTGAAAAAAGTGCAGATAAAGATTTACTTATATTCACTAATACGTCCAGTTGATTGCAGGTAGGTCTTAGCCAGCCAAAGTTCAGAATTTAAGCAGAAAATAATCCAAAATGTACCACTTATATAAGGCAGAAACCGAATATCAATGAAGTGAAACTACCCCCACTTATCACTGGCTATGCAGGAATTCTAACTAGCACTAAATTCTAACAAGCATTAACTGAAAAAACAAAGCCGCAACTTCCAGCTAGATAGTATTCAATGCAACACAAATAAATCAATTTAAATGCTGTATTTGAAAAAAGTGCAGATAAAGATTTATTTAAATTCACTTATACATCCATTTGATTGCAGGTAGGTCTTAGCCAGCCAAAGCTCAGAGTTTAAGCTTTTATTATATTCATTTTGCCCATTTAATAGGTTCATAAATAGGTACTAGGCTATTGGCCCTAGGGCCTATATAAGCCTAGCTAAAAAGGTACCCTGGCCTTCACCACCCAAGAAAATTATTTTCCTGGTTTGAAGTCGGATTTGGAGTCTGCTACTTTCACAGTGTGGGTTCTGTCAGTGAGCTAGTTGGCAACCTAATCTCATTTCTTGTTCTCATTTTACTCTAAGCAAGCTAATTTTGCAATTCCAAAGTGACTGAGAACCTCCTATCGCTTTTCTGATAATCATTCTATCAGGTATCTTAATTTTGAACATTTTGTTTAAATAATAAATGTTTATGCTTTTTGTTTGCTCAATAAACATTCTGTGCTATTCATTTGCTTAGTAATGCAATTTGTGCCCTTGTAATGCTCTGTTTTATCTCTTCTAATAAAATAATTGTTTGTGCAAGTTTTCATTATCTTTAGCTTGTTTCTGGCCCATTTTTGCTATCATTTCTCTTATTTTACCTTCACTGTTAATTCTGTACCTCATATCTCTGAAAAGCAGTCTCTGGAAACCCGGTTGTGGCACCATGTTGTTCGCCTGATCAGGATGTAACAGACTAACATTTGTGGGTTCTGTTCAAGCAGCTTTATTATGTACAAACACATCAGGAACAAGACAACTTTAACTTAGATAAACTTAGAAACAAATTGACTGTCTCTCTCTCATATATGTTCACTCTCTGGCTGCACTTTCAAAATGACACTGAAGCTGGCACATGTTTGCTAGTTATATGCATGTGCTGTCCTTGGAAATGCTTCTTAAAGGTACAACACACATACATATTCAACATGTCTTATCAATTTTGTGATTTTTGTGGACTACTACTTCCTTCTACAACAGTGGGACTATCCTCCACCTGGACAATAAGAGTAATATCAAACTAATCCAGAAACCAAAAGACAATGGACTTGCCCGACGAAAGTTTAATTTAGTAGTAACAGGTATAAAAATCACAAAACCAAGTATCGGATAAGTGCTTTCGGTTGGCCCCTGCCAAACTTTTTCAAACAGTCTACACATCACTTCCTGTCAATTAAATAATATTTCTCTGTGATGCAAGCAATTAAAAACATTCAAAATATTAAAGGACCAGTGCACATACATAAATTAAAACCATTTAAAATAATGTAATCAAACAATTTTCTATATATCGGACAAATGGCAAATAAATCATAAACATATATATTCAAAAGAACATGTATATACTAAAGGAACAGCATATAATGTGCGCTCGCACATTCAAACTCTTGTGTCAAAAAATGTCAAAGATTGTATGAAAATGTAAATATAAATCGCTTATGTCAACACAATACACTTAATAATTTGATTATGATCTTATACAATTTTAAGAAACATGTATTCACCCCATGATGTAACTGGAACTAACAGAGGAGTACGTGCATGGAGTTCTTAAAACTGTGGTAGGAAGCCTTTATTTCTAAATCAAAGTAATCGCTGATTGAAACTTTTAATTTCCTTCCGTTTATGGGATTCTCAGTGTAAAGTACAAAAAATATGTATACTATGCGTTGTGTGTTATTTTTAAATTCCACATAATATCCAGCAGCTGGAGACAATGTGTGTGTTTATTTTTCCTCGTCTAAAATAAAATGGAGAAATAAAACACCAAAGTAGATATAAGTAAATGTAACTATAATAACAAAGATGTTGATAATATACCTTATATTAGTTGTGTAAATAGATTTAAATAAATGTAAGTGTAACCATAGTAAACTTATAAATTTTAAATGTATGTAAATATATGTCATGTAGTCAATGTTAAATTTATTAATTAAAAATATTAAAAATAAAAATAACTAGTTGATGTTGGTTTACTGTATGAATATATTAAAGTATTAAAGTATACTATAAGTATTACATATAAATGTAACTAAAGTTTTGAATATTTGTTGTGAAGTGTAAAATGTAAAAATTTTTTCTTAGTAAAAATTAAGTTAACTAATGAATTAATTGATAAATGTTGATAAGTTGATATAAAATATGTATATGTGGAATAAACCAATAAATAAATAAATGTGAATGAATTATGTGCAAGTTAGTTTATCTCGAAAGTGATTTTAGCTTTAAAATGCTGGCAATAGATAAGAGTTATTCAAACCTGGCCAATTATTTGTATTTAACCTTAGCTGCCATTCAAGTTCACTTCTTTCTAACAATAATTGCCACGCACCACCTCTAATATCTACTTTTAGGACATCCAGTACTACAAATTTAAAGTTGTGAGATGTATTTATAATGATGTGTTTTGCTAAAGCATTTAATTCATTACCATCTCTTATAGCCCTTATGTGTTCACCTATACGTTCTTTCAATTTTCTTTCCATTTTACCTATGTAAAATGTATTACAATTATTACATAAAGCACAATAAACAACTTTTTCACTATTACAAGCTTTTTCTTTTAAACAAATCTTAGTACCGTTTATCGTTACTTCGTTTGTTTCAAACACATAAGGGCAATATTTGCATCTACCGCATCTAAATGTTTTGCCATGTATTGTGTTTGATGTGTTTTCCAAATATTTTTTCAAATTCATGCCCTTTTTATATACTATAGATGGAATGCCATCTATAGTATATAAAAAGGGCATGAATTTGAAAAAATATTTGGAAAACACATCAAACACAATACATGGCAAAACATTTAGATGCAAATATTGCCCTTATGTGTTTGAAACAAATGAAGTAACGATAAACGGTACTAAGATTTGTTTAAAAGAAAAAGGTTGTTGTAATAGTGAAAAAGTTGTTTATTGTGCTTTATGTAATAATTGTACTACGTTTTACATAGGTAAAACGGAAAGAAAATTGAAAGAACGTATAGGTGAACACATAAGGGCTATAAGACATGGTAATGAATTAAATGCTTTAGCAAAACACATCAGTATAAATACATCTCACAACTTTAAATTTGTAGTACTGGATGTCCTAAAAGTAGATATTAGAGGTGGTGCGTGGCAATTATTGTTAGAAAGAAGTGAACTTGAATGGCAGCTAAGGTTAAATGCAAATAATTGGCCAGGTTTGAATAACTCTATCTATTGCCAGCATTTTAAAGCTAAAATCACTTTCGAGATAAACTAACTCGCACATAATTCATTCACATTTATTTATTTATTGGTTTACTCTACACATACATATTTTATATCAACTTATCAACATTTATCAATTAATTCATTAGTTAGCTTAATTTTTACTAAGAAAAATTTTTTACATTTTACACTTCACATCAAATATTCAAAACTTTAGTTACATTTATATGTAATACTTATAGTATTCTTTAATATATTCATACAGTAAACCAACATCAACTAGTTATTTTTATTTTAAATTAATTAATTTAACATTGACTACATGACATATATATTTATATACGTACATTTAAAATTTATAAGTTTACTATGGTTACACTTAAATTTATTTAAATCTATTTACACAACTAATATAAGGTGTATTATCAACATCTTCGTTATTATAGTTGCTACATTTACTTATCTACTTTGGTGTTTTATTTCTCCATTTTATTTTAGACGAGGAAAACTAAACACACACATTGTCTCCAGCTGCTGGATATTATGTGGAATTAAAAAATAACACACAAAGCATAGTATACATATTTTTTGTACTTTACACTGAGAATCCCATAAACGGAAGGAAATTAAAAGTTTCAATCAGCGATTACTTTGATTTAGAAATAAAGGCTTACTACCAAAGTTTTAAGAACTCCATGTACGTACTCCTCCGTTAGTTCCAGTTACATCATGGGGAGAATACATGTTTCTTAAAATTGTATAAGATCATAATCAAATTATTAAGTGTATTGTGTTGACATAAGCGATTTATATTTACATTTTCATACATTCTTTGACATTTTTTGACACAAGGGTTTGAATGTGTGAGCGCACATTATAAGCTGTTCCTTTAGTATATACATGTTCTTTTGTATATATATGTTTATGATTTATTTGCCATTTGTCCAATATATAGAAAATTGTTTGATTACATTATTTTAAATGGTTTTAATTTATGTATGTGCACTGGTCCTTTAATATTTTGAACGTTTTTAATTGCTTACATCACAGAGAAATATTATTTAATTGACAGGAAGTGATGTGTAGACTGTTTGAAAAAGTTTGGCAGGGGCCAAATGAAAGCGCTTATCCGATACTTGGTTTTGTGATTTTGTGATTTTTATACCTGTTACTACTATCCTCCACCTGGGCCTAGCCTGGCCTGGCCCCACTGTAGAAATGTTTCTATGTCTTGAGGATTCTACACTGTCTTTTTTTCCATTCCTGCCAGCAGTGTGCCTACCAGGATTGGGCACTTTGTATCCCCAGTCTTATGCACCCAGTTATCTTTTTTTTATTTTTTAACCTATTATGGTTCATGACATATGCTATATAAAATACAGGCTAGATATCAGTGTTGTCTTGGTGAGATTTTGTGAAAAATAGGGTCCACCTCATGAAGGCTCTCACCAAGACTTGAGGGTGAATTAAATTCCAGCAATACTACTTTCCTTTCCTGCTGATTTATCATATCTCCATTTAGAATCTTAAGGAGATGCGATAAGTGAAATAAAGCTGCTACAGTATCTGTCCATACCATTAATGTGTAGCTTTGCCACTGCAATTTTGAGTGTACATATCCTATGATGTATTGCATTTCTAAGGCAGAGTAAATTGTACTTCAAGTTTTGTTGAGCAGCCATGTTGTTCAGAATAATATGAACTTGTTTGACTACATCAATGCTTACATTATTAAGACTACCAACAAACATCAATTGATGACCACTGGTGTGCACTCTGACACAGTTCCATTGGATATCTGAGATGTCATATTAAAAAAAAAAACACCAACATCTTCCCAAAGAGCCAACAGTACTCACTAAATGCAGACAAGGCAAAACAAAAATAGAAACAGTACAAAAATTGACTGGCAGTCCATTAGGAGACTCAGTGTGACATTTCCGAGGAGAATCCCTCTTTGGAAGAGAGTATATCACAGTATGTTGGAGTTCTACATCCAGGGATGAAACCTTCAGCTAAACTAATCTACACGGGCAAATGCCTTTCAAAGCTCTCACAGCCACAGTATGCATGATATGTGCTGCAAAGTACACTACGTGGGGTGTACAAACCAAAAACACAGAAAGAGACCTCTTCAATAGCTATGGTTACAAAACTAAGTAGCCCAAAGATCCTGGCTAATTCCTGTCTCACTAGCATGGATTGACAATGGCACTGGTGCCTAAGAAAAGGAGACCTAACAATGCAAGTGAAAGATCATCTCGCAAAGTATTTTCACAGTATAGGAATTTGGAAAAAGCAGCATCTAGCAGGGGATCAATGGTGCTATTCTGTGCACAGGAAATAACAGAAAAGTCAGTCTTACTGTAAACTAAATAATGTAAGATTTGTCAAGGGGTGGGAGTTTATAGTGACAGGCTTTCCTCTTGAGGCAGATAGCCAAGATCATCAACACTTAAGGACAGCATTCCCAGCAGCTGTTTCCAATGGAAGATGTTATACTCTTACACACCTTTCACAATGGTCTCCCCAATGAGAAGGAGAGGGGAAAAGCCAGCTGAGGAAGACAGAAGTGGACTCTTCCCAATGAGAGGAAGATGGAAAAGACAGTTGAACAGTTGAGGAAGGACCTTATCATTCATAAAGTCTTCCCAAAATAGGAATCCTCCCAGTGGAAGTTGAGAATGAGAACTTTGATAACCTGTCCTGTACAGCTACAGGAGCTGAAAAGTCCTTAGATTTTGTAGCCCATGGAGATTATGGAAGAGAACAAGGCCTCTCCATGAATGTCAAATTAAACAGGTGACCTGCAACAGTCTTTATAACATAAATGAGTGGGGGGGGTCCAAATGTATACTGGAAAGAAGACTTCATCTCGTATGGAGGCAGACATCAAGACCAGTGGTCTCTCGTATGCCTATTCTGGCCCATCACCAGTATAAATACCTGCCTACAAAAAGGTTTCATTGTCTCTATGGCTAAATTTCAACACAACAAACAGTATAAGAGAAATGGTAAAGACCTGCTCAGTCTTCACCAACAAGCTACTGTAAACTGGAAAAGATAAGCAAGCCCCAACCCCAAGTTCAATCAAATGCAGCAATGACTGGGACTGAAGGTCTGCTCAAAATGTAACAGTTTACCAGATGCAATCTCCAACATGGCAAGGAAGATGGTGTCTGCCCCGTCACTTCCAACAGCAGCTGCTAGGAAGGCACCATTACAATCACATTCAATGTCACAAATAAAAGATGTGTACACACTTTAAACATTCATGCAAAGAAGATTTCACTGCCAGTGAGAGTTCTCATGCTACTGCATATGCAGTAGGCTTTAAGGACATCAACTGCATTGGACGCAATTCCTCATGCTCCCTTATATAACTCAGTTTCAACTCATGCATAGTCTCATGGAGAAGGCCCTTCAGATTTGCACTGGTTGTCAACATCATCTTGTATAAGAGTTATTAATGGGTTACACATAAAAAAACAGTTGCTGAATCAGTTCTAAAGTAAGACGACCACAAAAACATAATGAAGTTTAGCAAATCAAAAGTCAATACATGTGGAAACATTCAAACAATACTGAAGGAAGAGATGTGAACAGCAACAGAGGCACGAAAGAACTGGAGATTGTGGATCTGATCTTCTTTATAATAACTCTAGTTGATTTTGTGGGCCTGGGGGGGGGGTGAGTACAACCACTGCAGATCAAGAAAATCAGCCACTAAGATTCTTGAGGTGAAATCTATAGCAGACCTACTAAATAGGGCCCTATAATGTAAAAGAATACAATCCTTGCTGTGTAAATAAGACTGCCCCTATTAAATTGGGTCTATATTATCCAATCAAAAAGTGAATTCCGCGAACTGCATCTACATCGAAAATGCAGTTCAGCGAAATGATAATAGTAAGATCACAGTACAGTGAAGATCAGAAAATATAACCTTTCCTCACTGAGGTGCAATCTTGGAGTTGGTATATATAATTAGCAGGGGGTGTGGGGGCACAGCCACCCCACAAGAGCGAATTCGCTGAACTGCATTTTCGATGTAGATGCAGTTCGTGGAATTCACTTTTCAATTAGATAATATAGACCCTATTAAATAATGCCATAATGGCAAACAACAAAAGATAATATAAAGGGCAATACCATTCAGTGAAAGTGATCCATGAATTCAACCACCAAAATAATTGGTTGGGGAATTAGTAAATGAACTGTACTATATAGGAACAAGGAAAATTCCAGCAAAATAACTCTTAAGAATCTCTGAATTGTGACCACACCACTGAGAAATAACAGGTAAGTTATTACCATATCATATTAGCTTGTTTATTTTCCACTGGCAAATGTTCAGTGAAGTCATGGTGTCTGCAGCTAAGGGCATTCTTTTCTAAGTGAAATTTATGAAGACTCATTGCTGAGCATATTTACATGGAAATAAGCTGTCTGTAGGTGCAAGCAGTTAATCTTGAGAATTCTGATTATACTTTGCTGAGGGAAATTAAAAATTTAAATGGTACAATGGCAAGCAATTCAGTGAAAAAATTAAAATACGTTTGAAATTATGGGAAGTGAATACAAGATAATAACCTCCTTAGCAGCCTTAATAATTTAATGCTGTTAAAAGAACAGTGTACAATTTAGTTTTGTTTAAAGACACCCAGTACATTTTTTTTCTTAGGTCTAAAAGTTAATGTTTTCTGAAAGCATACAAGCTGATTTTCATATATGGGAGGAAAAGAGGTATATGAAAAGAACAGACAGCAATCAATATAAGTGGGAGCACAGGCTAAAATGTGCTTTATCATGGGTAACTTAAATTTTAGGTTGGATAATGCCTGTAGGTGTAGCCATCAATTTGGGGCAACTCTTCCTCTCTGGTGGGTTAAACTTCATGTTTTGAAGTAGCACATAGTTTTGTGCGTTTGTTCAAAGTTAAAGATTGGGGTGTTTTGTATTTAGTTTTTTGCTTGAGGGTTTTCATTATAATAAAAAGTCTTGAAAAATGTGACATAGGTTCAAATGGACATGAGATGAAAACCCTGTACAAAAGCTCAGCCTGACAAACATTAGTATATGCATGTAACACAAAAGCTGGAAATACGCATTAAAAAAAAAAACTGTCATGTATAGTAGGTGGGAACAATAGCTTTTTATTGCGATGGCTATGCTGTCCATATTATCCTGGAATGTGAATGGTCTTACAAGTACAGATAAAAAGGAAAGTGTACTGAATTACATTAAGAAATGCAGAGTGCAAATAGCAGTGCCGCAGGAAACACATTTGTAAAGAAATGAGCATGTGAATTTGACAAAGAGAGAATTTCAGAATGAATAGTTGGCAGAATATCAGGGACAGATTAAAAGGGGAGTAATTATACTAATTTCAAGAGGGGCTCCAATAGTGACAAATGAGAAAAAAAGACAAAAATGGTACATGTGTGCTAGCAAGGGGCTACTGGCAAGGGAGGAGGATTAGAATGGCATGTATTTATATTCCACTGAAAACTGCTATTATTGAGCTTAAGAAAACTGGAGAGAAATAATCAGCTTTCAGCAGGGATTATTATTTAGAGGTGGGGGCTGGAATTTGATTTGCAATAATAAGTAGGAGCAGCAATATAAAAGAGGGTAAATTTCTGAAGACATTTATGAAAATACGTGGTATGGAAGATGTAATTTCAGTAGTAGGAACCTATTCAGAATTTACATATTCCCCAAGGTACAATAACTGGGCTAGACTAGACAGAAATTATATTTCACAGTAAAATGCACATTTAATTAAAAGCATTGACGCACATCCACTAACTATTGCCGGTCATGCACCAATAAAAACTAACTAAAAATGTGAGGCAGTGCAGTAAAAATAAGACACTAGTACTTTCCCACCTACCCATTAAAAAGAGAGGAATTTAAGCAAGGAATAGTTGGGATTATTCAAGAGTTATTTGGAAAGATAGAATTGTCTTCAGAAGTTATAGCTAGTGACCAAGATAAAATGAAAATGGAGTTTAAAAATATGTTGAAATAAAAGAGAACAAAAGATATGGTTAATACATAACAAGAATTACTTAGAGGGGCTGACAAAGGTTAAATTATTGCAGAATAAGGTGAATCTCACAGAGCAAGGGCAGCAGCAAATATAAAGTGCTAAAGAAAAAATCAGGGAGTATCTGGACAACATCCATATAAGTTTAGAAAGATTGCAGTTATGCAACTATTTTTTGATAGCTAAAGAGCATAATAACTTTTAGCACAATTACTTAAGAGATGGAAAGTAGAAAGGGTTGCTGCTAAACTTAGGGAACCTATAACAAGAAAAATCAACATAGATCCTGCAGAAGTTTTAGAGATATTCCAAAAATTTTATGAAAATTTGTAGAAAGCAGAGAAATGTGGAAATCAAGAAAAAGTACAAATGGAAATATTTATGGAAGACTTAATTATGCCAAGATTAGAAGTAGATGAGGTTCAATAACTAACAGTTAAGATAGGAGGTAATGAGATAAAAAAGTGATGCATAATCAATCTTCAGGAAGCCCCCCAGGAACAGATGGTATTCCTGTGGAAGTGTGAAAATCAGAGAAGAAAGTGACAAAGAGCTGGAAGATTTTATAATGATGTAGTGGCTGTGTTACCTAAAGATGGCAAAGACCCTTCAGACCCAGCTTCATATAGATCCATTTCAATTTTAAACCACAATTATGAAGTGTTTATGTTTATGCTAGCTAAAAGAATACAAAAGTGTTGCCAAAATGGACAGATATGGATCAGTGTGGTTTTGTGGAGGGAAGAAAAACATTTGATAACATTAATAGAACAATGATGATCTGGAGGAAGTAGAATATAAGAAAATACTTCTGTTGTTGGATCTTGAAGCAGAGAAAGCATTTGACAAGCTAAGCTGGAATTTTATGAGTAAGGCATTAGAAGTGTGTGCATTCACTGAAACAATAATAAGGTTAATCAGAAGGATACATGAGAGATCAGAGGAAAGATTTAAAGTGGGAGTGAAGGGACTCAGAAATATAAGGATACAATTGGTATGGTATTCAAGAAAATTTGACTATTTGAAGATGACATTATTTTGTACCTGATAAATCCATAAAAGGACATGTAAGTGTTGTGGAACATTTTGAGACAGTTACAGAACTTTTTGGGATATAAAATTAATGAAGATAAAACAAAAGCTACAGCCATAAATTATGCACCCAAATACAAATTGTCTCAGTAATACCCATATCAATGAGGACATGATAAGATAAAAATTTAGGAGTATGGATTAAAAAGTCTTCTGTCTTGGCAACTGAGGATATGTGGTAAGAGACTAAAAAGATAGTACAAAATCTGAAACTGGAAACTCATTTAGGGAAATTGATACTAAGATACAAGCAGTGAAAATGTTTTAGTAATTTTAGTCTTGTATATGAGCCAGGTATACTTTTAGCAACCTGAGGAGAAGTTGTGGACAATAATTATTATAAGAAATTGAAGGAATTTATCCGGAAGGGAAAGAGGACAAAAGTTAAGACGGATATGTTGATCCTTCCACTATAGCAATGTGGTTTAGGTTTACCTGATTTGAAGGCATATTTTATAGGTACAAAGTTAAGGCTCATATACATAACACAAGCAGAATGTCATAATTCAAAATGGAAATGGATGATGATGATGAAGCAAGAGGGGAGTTCAAGAAATAAAGAATGAGACTTTGGATGCAGATCTTTAAGGAGAATAATAAAAACTATATTATATTCAAAAAGGAGCAGAAAGTATTCTAGGAACTAAGCCAATATGTGAATAGAGAAAGGGGATTTTGGTAATATGGATGACTGCAAGAAGGGGTGCAAAAATAGGCCAGAGTGGCCTGGAATTTACTAGAGAAACCTAGCAAAGGAAGCAAGATGCTAGGAGCAAACAACTCAAGCAGGAAATGTAATAGAGTGGAAGGAGGCCAAGAAGACATTTGGATTGCAGGTAAAAGGCTGCCAAAAATCAGTTACTGGAAAATGGAAATCAAAGTCTACACCAACTTTATTTTAGGCACTGAATATTATAAAAGAGATAAAATAACTGGAAAAGGAATCTTTAGAAAAGGGAAGGAGCAAATTACATAGAAGTAAATGGAAATTGTGGGGAGCAATACATGCATATTAATATTCAGCATGAGAAGGAATGAGGTTTAAGGGAAGTCTAGAATTCAGCAATTTTTTGTAATGTTGGACTGATGATAGTAGCAAAGACAATGTACGTGATATATATTGTACTTAAATAGAAAAATGTTAAAATGGTTTGCTTTCTTTTCTATCAACATATGTTTGCCTATATCCTAAGTGATAATTTAATAAAGGTAATTTAAAAAGTTATTACCATATCAGCTGATCTACAAGTGGGCTCTCCTTGTTGGCTCACTGACTGGTTTCATCCTCTCCATTAGTCAAAATGTGACACTTTTTCCTTGGAAGCTCACACATTAAAGGGGGGGGGGGTGTAGGTCAGATGTCTGTATAAACTGTAATTTATGCACCAACTTTATAAAGCTTGTCCAGCTCTGAGGCTGCAATTTCACTGCCAATGACAGACAGCATATTTCCTCCAAATCAAGACAGAACAATAAAGGTATGACACCTACCCTGCTAAACAAATAGCAGACAATAGAGAACTTCAAAAACTGAGGCTTGAGGGATGGGCTATACATGCACAGTAGGATAGCAGAAAGGTATCCATGAGACATCAAGAAGAGTCCTCTCACATATCAGCTAACATTTCAGACTGTCACTGTTTAATTTCAAGCAATAAATACATTAGGGTGGAAAGAGCTGAAAAACAACTCAGCAACCAGTGCTGGATAGCTGAGACCTAAAGTACACATGTACCAAATGAAGTCTGCCTCCAGTATTACGGTAATGCACAGTAAAAGTATGAACCAAGAAACAAAATGGTGTCTGCACAGATATCGGCAATGAAACCATTACTTCAACAAATGCTGAAATCAACTGTGTCTCTATTAGAGTTGAGTTGCCTTTGACAACAGCATTCTCCAGTGGATAGTGAGCAGATTAACAGATAGGGAAATGCAGCAAGTAATCCACTTGAAAAAGCCTTGTTTGGTAACTTCCAATCCTTGCCTCCTTTGAGCAAAGGAAACAGGTAGCTACCTGATTGTCATGAACTCATGCAACCTCGAGGGTTAAGAATGTGTAGTGTTCTCTCCTCTTGCTTCTAGTCCAATAAAGAAAATACGGAGATGAATGGACTGGTTCATAAACAACCTAGAAATGACTTTTAAGAAGAAATGTGAGTTGACCTAAAGGGAACCTTTTCTTTGTAAAACAGCAGATATGGTTCCATACATGAGGGCATGCAGCGCTGAGATAATACAAGTGATGACTACCAGAAAATGCTTTTCAGCTCAGAAACTTCTAGCCCTACCAAATCGGTCAGTATGAATGGAGATAAGCAAGCCTGCTAATCCTGATGGTAATATCCGCAGAGGAGAAGGGTTCTTCATCAATGGGTGGAGATGCAGTGTCCTTTAAAGTGTTTCATGGTATTAACTGATGTCTTTATTGTTTAATTGCCTATTCAGTAGTGTAGATATACCCAAGTGTGTGATGTGAAGTAACTGTGTACTCCAAGAAGGCACCTCTGACACCCCTGCTGGAAGATCCAGCAGAATCAGAGGATCTACAACAGGACCTGCGTCATGAAGTAGAGCCAGTTGCCCCCCCCCCAAAAAAAAAAAAACATATGGGGAAGCTGACTAGCTAGTAACAAGAGAATCTTGGAAACTAAAAGCCTTTAGCCATACCATTCTCAGGCACCAAAGCCCAAATGAAAATGATTTGGGTCTTTCATATCTGAACAACCTCGGTGGTTATGGGAAAACCCAACTTAAAACTTACCCTTTTGAAAGGACTTTTGACAGGGGAGGAATGATCACGTTCATTTCTAATCACTGTCACTAGCATGTTTTTCCATAAATTCAAGTTGTCATTGTTTACTTCCTGTCAAGAGCTATATTATGAATTAGTATTTTGATGGGATGTTGACAGTGTTTTTTGGCTAAAAGACCTAAATAAAGTTGATGTTGGAACTTTGTAGTGAGGTGTGAGAATGAGAATGGAAGACACCCATAACTAAGTCTCCATTGCTCTTCAGCTTTAAAGAGAACAGGGATAACTAACTTATGCTGAATGGTAAATAAGCCATTCTCCAAAGAATTCAGCTTCCAAAAGATCCTAGCCAAACATGGCTCGTGAAAGCACTGTTCCAGAAAGGGTCTGTAGGAACAGCTTGGAGCGTCAACCAATACATTCACTTGCGATGGTATATGAACTACTGAGAGAACACTGCCTCTGTCGGTAGTTAGTGTACATGTATCTCACCTCTCTACAGGGGGTATGTCCAAAAGTTACAAACGACTGGATACTGCTGGAGTCAAACACCTTCTGTTTATTTAAAATGTCAAACACACAAAGGATGAGCGCTTTCGGGCCTCTGCCCTTCATCAGATAAAACATCCCACATAAACCAAACATTTAAAATACATACTAACCAATAAGAATCAGTAAAAAATCAGTAAAAAAAACGCCTATTTTTAAAAATGGACATTTATTTCTCTTCTTCATTAGACTGGATTTTGGTGAGGCACAGAACATTTTTTGGATTAATCTACAGGGGGTATGACTGCACACCTCTTTGTTTAGATACCAACATGAAAAACTGGTTGTCACATCAACCTGGCCACAAAGAGCTAGTCATCTAGGTAGGGGAACATGAGAAGATTCTTCTGCAAGGCATTGTCAACTACATTCAACAGTCTGGTAAATACTCAAGACACTGGAAATCCCAAGTGATACCATAAAAGTGTGCTTTATTATAACACTAAACACAGGACAGCACCTATATGGGAAAAAAAAACTAAAACAGAAGAAAGGAAGGATGTAGCTAAACTACTTCAATTGCATCTTCTTGAAGAAAACTGCCATTATGTGAAGTACCTCAACTGTGCTGTCCTACCTCAGGGATTACCACTGCCACAGTAAAATCATATCATACTGGTAAAATCCCATTTAGTACAAACTAAGAGTAGGTGTCAGGCAAATACAGAATCCCTGTACTAAAGCTTCCATAGTATTCACTTATAGTCAACCTAATTCAGACCTGTCTCTCTCTCTCTCTCCCCTACCTTATGCATGTTACTTTCTAATGCTTGTCTTGTCTCTGTCTATTTTTCTGTAATATAATGCAACTTGTGTGGGTGGAACATGGTCTATACATGATGTACTCTGTGTCAACATAAAATATTCCATTTATAACTATGCAGAATATTTTTAAATGTATATCCCATGCCCTGCATAAACTGTGATTGCAATTGTTCATTATCACTGCGTTTACCTATGGCCCAGGTCTTATCTGAAAAATGTAGGACCTGCCCACTTAGCTAACAGATACCTAATAAAATAAAATATATGTTGAAGTCTGCGCAACCCCTAGACTAGCACAGTATTATTTCATGAATGCATGGACAGTAGTCCAAACTGATGCCTCTACATGTCCAGCAAAAACATTCCTAAATCATACTGCAATAGGAGATGGCAGTTCTTGTAAGATAAGTCTGCACATGGCTTTGAAATGTTTTGTAGTATTTCTCCTAACAAAAAAGCAGTATTAATGAGCCAACAAGTTTGATAGGAAATATCTTCTTTTCCTTTCCAGAAAGAGACAAAAAGTTAATCATGCTGTCTGAGAGAAACAACTCCTCCTGTTATATCTTACCTCTATATGAACATCTCTGGTTGACTGTACTGTGTCTTTTGCACTGTGGAGCACTTTAAAGAAACAATGTACACAAGGGTCTGTAACTTAACCACTGTATTGGTTTTGCAGTATTCAGTACTGCAATTCATCTATTCAAATGTGAAATAAATGAAATTGAACAAGAAAAGTAAAATTCTGCTTTAATTGTTCAAACTGATTTTTTTTTTTATTTTCATTGAAATGATTCAGGTAATCATCATGCCGGCTGTCGCAGAGGTATTTCACACCTCATCAGTGCAAGTCCTGACAATTACAAATGAGTCAACAACTGCACAGCCCATGCCAAGCTGACATATACACTTCACAGAATTCCCTTTAGTCAAAACTGTGATGAAGTCAATACAGGCATCAAGGTAAAAACATCCTGAAATCCTTGCAGCAGCAGTCAGACATCTCAAGATAGAAGACTGAAGATACAGTCAACAGTGAATCTATCAAAATGGTATAAAATCACATGACTGAGTAAAGAAGGAACAGTCAGTAAAAAAAATGTCATTTTGCTATGGCTACATTAGCTGAAACCATACAGGCCTGTTGTGGCGCTATCCTATCTGCCTCCAAAGGGGCTGGCACAGCAGATACCTGGAGTGGGGGTAGATGCATCTGAGGCACTTCTGAACCAAAGCCCTTAAGATCTCAATGAGATAGGTGAGGCCATCTATGACCACTAACTCTGCACCCAGAAATTCTTTCAGTACATTTTTTATTGGGTGATGTTTGCCTTTCTTCCTTGGGAACTCCTTAACCTTTCTAGTCTAACAGCTTGTGGAAGTTTCAGTAGAGGAAAAGGCAATACCTGTCTTTGCCCACAGTAAGTGGCTTTGCATGCTAAACAAAAGCACATTTCCTCACACTCCAAAGTAGGATTTTATGTGAATATTCCTAGAAAGTTCTCCAGTTCCCAACTGGCAGTCAGTTTGCTCCTTACCCAATTTAGAGTTACAAACGTTTCGTGACTAGTGCATTTTTCAAGTGACCAGGCGGCTCTATCAAGGAGAAAAGGTTAGCACCAAAGGGATTTCAAACACAAGTTCCCTGAATGTTCTTCACATTCTATTCAGCAATGACTCTGGAAATATTAGGTGAATCCAGTCAGTGTAACTGGTAACCGGGAACCCCCCAGCCTCTCTATGCAAAATTCCTTGAAGGTTTTCACTCTCATTTGACAGCTACTCTTCTCCTAACCCTAAAGATCATGGAAATATTGGGTAAATCTAGTGAAAGTAATGGGAGACCAGGCATTTCCCCCAAAGAAAAAAATGTTAGTGCACCAAGTGGATTCCATTCGAAAGTTCCATGAAACTTCTCTTTGCAGCTAGCAGCTACACTGCTCTTTAGCTTGTTGAAGGTGGTAACATGAGTACTTTTACTGTATTTACAAAGCTGAGACTAAACTGTCAAACTCACATTTTAACAGTGTATTGCAGGCAGCAGTTTGGTCACATTATCTTAATTGCCATAATACTGTCAATCTAAAGCCTGTGAATGGATTGTTTAAATCACTGTTTGAAAGATTGCTCACTGCTGGATTTGTTAACAGGATAGCTAATCTAAAGGATAGTACCACCACCACCAATCTTATTTTTACATGGTCATGTTAAATGTTGCCATGCCTTCTCATTGCAGTCACTCTCCTACCTTCTCTGACAGCCATGCCCAACTGTCAAAGGTTTTCCCTCAAATAACCAATCAATCTCGAGTGGATGTTCCCATCGCCTTAAGTCTTCTTCTTCCCTCCCTCACATCTGCTTTCCTACTCATGACCAAACCACTGTAATCTGATCTTCTTGGCCTTCTCAACAACTGGGACTACACTGGCTTCAGCTTAATTTCTTTATCTGTCCCACAGACTGCATCCCACTAACCATGTCAAGCACTTCATCTCTACTATGTCAAGCTTTGTCAGCTGCCCTGCCTTCAAAGAACAGGTTTCTGTCCCATAGAGCAGTAATGGTATCAGCACTCTTTTGTACAACTTACATTTCAACTTCTTTGACATTCTTCTGTGACATACTACCCCCTGAGGCTTTACGTTGGTTAACAGCAGCAGCATCTCTGACTCTAGCTTTGAGCTCCCTCATTCAGATTTTACCTCTCCTCAACCACACCTCCTAGATAATTAAAATGGCAGTATGAATATGCTTTTTGACACAGTGAATACACTGTTTGACAGTAGAAGTTCATAATTTGGCAGCATAGCTGTGAGAACCTTGGTCTTCATTACAGATGGTCTGAGACAGACGTGATGGGAAAAGTTACAAAAGCACCACATGAAGCTTCATTCTAATGTAGGAAGTACAGATTTACTTCTGTTTGACCATGGAGGCATGCATGTATGTCTACTGATCACTCCATGCTGAAGTGCAGGGATCATATATCACCTCCCTACCCATCTCCAATCTGTACTTTTATATCAATGCCTTAACTGCAACAATTACTTCTTATAGTAAAAATAAATCTGTGTGCTCTTCAAATAAAACGACCTTCATCCTCACATACACTAAGACATGACATTCACAGACAGTACCTGCCAATTCGAATAGCAAAGCCTGTTCACCTTAGGAATCAACTTCTTTTACTTAACAAAAAGCAAAACAAGGTTAATGGAGTACTTCAGTGATGCCTTCAAGTGCTGTTACATAGATAATCTCAAATGGCATGAAATATTACAAGCCAGCATTTAGCCTGTTTACATCTGTATATGCACTTAACCATTATTGTTCAACTATCATAATTACTTCAGTTTATAATGGACGAATATTATTGCACTGCGTATTATGACTCATCAGCATCAAGCCCATTTCCCAGTCAGTGTAAATTTTATAGGCCCACTGACCAGAGTTATAGCTGAAAGGGGTACAGTGTTCATTACATTCATACAGCTAGCATAAATAAACTAGAATTTCAGACTGAAAGACTTGTAATAGTCAGAACTCACTATGTTGTGATTCGCTCTGAAAAACAAAACTGATACTGTCAATCGTACTCCTTTGTATCATGAATCCACTGATTTTTTCCCCTGGATGACACGGGCCACTAAAAATTTACAATTAGCACATTTAAGCATAGAAACACTGTAGTAACTATACATGTTAAAATAAAATGGTAAGTTCAACACACAAACTTATTGCTCCTGGAAGTGGCCAAAAGACTTGAGTAACCGTAGAATTCATTTGATTCTTGCTGCAAAAAAGAAATGAATATGACAAAGAAAATTAAAGATTATGCAGGTTACTCTCCATATTATTGACAACTCTCTGGCTGATGCCCTCAGCATGGGGAGGTAACAGTGCTACTCTGCGGGGACCTAAATGTTCTTGATCTCTAGCTAGAAGACTGATATATATTTGTGAAAGCTATCCCAGGTATAATGAATGAAGTGCAGCAATGATCTTTATGATAAACATATTTGCCCTGCTGCTGTGTTAATGTTTTATGCAGAGGCAGCTGAAGACATGGATGAATACTGAACTGTAAAAAGAGAAAAACATGATGGTCTGGGCCAAGCTGTGGCCACATATTCATCCTATCTGATCTAGTTTTGCTGTCATAAGGACTTTATGAATCAATCTCAATAACCGGAAGGCACACATTATTTCTTGACTTAAAAAAGGAAAAGGTAACATTTTCGATTCTGGAGTGCTGACACGAGGCAAACAGTAAAAACTGCACATTTAGATGAGCAGTTTTAGAGCACCCAACAGATTTACAATTTGATGGAAAGGCTGAGGGGGGTTGCTGCCATTTATAAATTAATAATCTCCATCTGCTGAGAGAATCCACTCTCAGACTTTCCCTCTCTCGGAAAACAGACAGCTATCAGAAATGAGTCATGCTAGACTGCTCACTAGGCTAGATAAACATGGTTTTCCTGCAAAACTTATAACATCTTTTCCAGTTGAGTTTGCTAATGTACTACATGAATGTAACTTTCTGTACACATCTGAAAGGGACCTGGATGAAAATTATCTTGAAATGTTCCCAGAGCTCTTGCAACTGTTCTCATTCTCTTTATGCTGAAGCAAAAAAACAAAATTTCTTGTACAGTCCAGTATCACTCCGCTGATTTTTTTTCTTAAATATTAGAGACGTTTGAAGAAAGAGTTTCACTGGTACTCATAGCCGGCCTAGGCCGCCTAGGGTGCTGGTCTAGCAGGGGCACTTTTCCAGTATTTATTTGGTGTAGGTAGACCAGGATGGGGGCACCAGGTAGTGTGGTAGGGTGTGCCATGGAGCCCTTTTGCCTAGGGCACCAGTTGACCTAAGGCCGCTCCTGCTGGTACCGACAAGCCACATGGATCCTATCAGCAACATAATTTCTTTTTTGTCAAGTTCACTGTTGGAACTGTGTTGTCTAAAGAATCTGTTGCTAGTTTCCACTCAAACTTTAATACCTGCTAATACTTGCTTAACAGCAAGTTTTACATGGGGAACAACCAGAATGGTAGATGACATGCTCCTGAAGTACTGATACTGCTGGTAATGGAAATATTTCCTACAAGTTGTGATTTTCAGAACCCTGTCTTGGGGAAGGTGACCCGTTCATCTCTATGCAGTTCAGAACTCCATCTGGGAATGCTACAGCCTCTGACAGAACAAAATTTGATTTCTAATAGTTTGAGATTATGCCCAGGAGGTCTTCAAATATCGCTGCAAACTGACTTATGAATAGGACATAATAATACAGTTGTACTGGTAAGGGAAAACAGTTCATTTGTTGCCTCCTCAAATGTGCAAACACTGGAGTTAAATACCTGAGACTGGGAATAGATCAAATGTTAGCATACAAAACTGTTACCTAAAACCTCAAACATATATGGGATGTGCAGGTGTGCATGCTCCATATCTAATGCTGACATAAGTTCTAAAGGGCAATACAAACTTCAAGATCACCACTCTGAACTTGTTATAAACAGGTAAGCTCGGCTAGGAAAGGTCAAGTAAAGGTTACCAAGATCTGTCCATCTTCAGAGCCAGAAATAGTATGGAAGAGAAACAGTACGAATAAAGAAGGTGCCACTCAACTTTTAACAATTTAATATCTATGCAGGTCCTACATTGGTGATGGTACTTGCTACGATTCTGTAGTTTCTCATACTAAAGTAAGATAGCCCCTTGCAAGTCCTTTATAGTCAAAAGCACCAGAGAACAAAAGAAAAGAAACTGAAGGTGCCAATGCCAACTCTTTCAATGCTATAATCAGAAATTAAGACACGGATGCCTGGACCTGGTCCCCCCAAGGTTTAATAGATAAGCGCCATCATCAAGTCAAATACAAGACTTTATCAGATCATTTTCAAGATTACACCAACCACATTTAAATACTAAAACAATCACGACTCCAAATTCACTGGTGACTGTTTTAGTATTTAAATGTGGTTGGTGTAATCTTGAAAATGATCTGATGAAGTCTTGTATTTGACTCGACAAAAGCACTTCTCTATGAAACCTTGGAGGACCAGGTCCAGGCATCTGTGTCTTTCTTTGTGTTTATAGTGTTGGTGGTTGTCATTTTTATATAACTCTTTCAATGCTGTTGGCTGTAAAGAACACTTCATCTTCTTCACAATTATACACAGTTAAACAGGAATCTTTCACAGGTCAGGAAAACTCCTCAGCATTGAGAACAATGGAGTCCCATCTACCTGAGATGGCAGCAACCCAGGTATACACAAAATATAACATGGCACTCATCAAAAAGAGCACAGGAACTTTATTGGTGCCCTGGCCATATTTCTCCAAATCAGTATAAATACCACCTCGAGTCTCCCCTTAGAATAGGCCATACAAAAGGGCCTTACAGAAACAGATGCTTGGTGTCAGAGCCATGGGCTCAAGCTCAATGCCAAGAAATGTATAGTTACCCCCTTTGAGAAAAAACATGCACCCGTGAATTACCACATAGGTGGCAGCACACTAAACACCAGAAGTTTGATGAGACTTGGGGACACAGGTGGACAGTGGTCTCACATTCGATAACCACATCACCACAACAGTCAGGAAATCCTTCTATGTGGCACACCTCATCACTAAGGGCTTTTCATCCAGAAAAAAGGAGGTCATTGTCCCACTGTACTCATCCCTCATTAGAACCATTATAGAATACAATGCCCCATTTGGCATGTACCTCACAAGACATCTGCAACAACTGGAAAGGCCGCAGAAAAAACCTCACTAAAAGAACAATAGGCCTAAAGCAGATGCCCTATGCTGACTGTCTAAAAAAACTCCACCTATACTCTGTTGCATATCGTCTACTCAGAGGCAATCTCTGCTTAACATATAAGGCCATGTCAAACCCAGACCTGTTGGACATGCTACACAAAGAAATCCCAATCCCTCAGAGATACACACTCCAGGGATCTAAACCTTGTCATCACAATGAACAAAACATGCTGGAGGGATAGGTTCCTGACCCAGAGACTCTGGAATAGACTGCCCATACATGTCAAGCAGAGCACCTCTTTGGCCATCTTCGAAAGGAACCTTGATGATTGGATGGGAGATAGGAAATTCACCCCTGGGATCATGTCAGTCGCCCTGCTAGACAGGGGTCCAGGGAAGTAAATAATGTGGGAAGAAATAGCCAGGGAATTGTTATGGCTAGGCTTGTATAGGCCCTAGTACCAACCTATGAACCTATGTTTACTGAGATTAATATACAAAAAACTTAAATATTCTGTCTTGTTACTAATGTCAGAGTTGGGTGTTTAAAAGGAATCTGAACAGATACTGGTGTTGTCAGGGTTGGATGTTTAATAGATGCCTAAACAGATATTGGTGACACTTTTTATGTACCTTTATAAGCAGCGTTTGTGTCCCCTGAAGCAGAAGCCTTCAAAGGTGCAGTAGCTTTTGTCATGAAACCTGAGGACAGCTTGCAATTGTCTTTGTCCGGCACTGCACTCTTCTGAGTCTTCATATTTTTAAGAACTCTGCTCTTTTGCTTATAAATATGTTATAATTTGTGTAGCTTGTTTCTGGTTAACATAATAACTACTTTCAATCTCCACACACTAACCACTGTTGACAATCATCTCGGTTATGAACAAGGCCAAAAATAGAAAAGACACAGCATGTGAAAATCCTTAGGGGCAAATTATCTATCCAATGTATATGCTGACTATTAAGGAGAAGACTCTGGAAGTGAACAGTAGTACTGGACAATACTCCAAAGAACTGTCAGCTGCAAAGATATTCAGAGACATGGATGACAATTCAGCAAACAGCAGCTATTACATAACACAACAACCAATTACAGTGGTGTTATGAAAAATACAGCCAACAGTTTTGAAGCAGTGAGAAAAAATTAAATACTGCATGTCAATCCTACTTATATGAAAGCCCTGTGTCACAAGTTAATACTAATGTTGGTATGAGACAAGAATTACCTTTAAAATGAAGACAAGAAAGGTTATTAAAATAGCTGGACTAATTCAGCTTAGTTGGTCAGTAAACCCAAATATTACTACTTGCTGTTATACTGACCCTTCCTTGCAGATTCAACTGTACTTGATGAGGTGGTTAAAGTCACTGATGTCTAGGATGGGATATACACCAACTGCCCCTTTTCAGAACCAAAAAGAGGCAGAAGCAAAATCAGCCCTACCCTGTCTGAGGGGACAGACAATAAGGCCCTTTTCAACACCAGAGACTGGATCAGTCTCAAAAATTTGGCTAAGATGCTTTGTTTCTTTAGCAGAGCCATTCCTTGGCAAGAAATTAAGTCTGAGTGACCAACCATGATCTTATACAGAAGTTACCAGTCCCTGGTGCTGGCTCTCCAAGCTGGGGCAAATTTGGTAAACTTTTCCCCCCTTTAAGCAGTTCTAGCTAAGAATACTAAAGTCGGGTCAGTGGATTCATCTCCTCTCAGGCAATTCAGCTGTCAAAAGAGGAGTAAGACAGTAAGAAATGTAATGCTTTCCTTGGTCTGTGAGGAGACACCTATTTTTGGAGATGGGGACATGGGGATCACAGAGGTCCTTTCCTAGTACTGAGGACTTGCTTTTTCAAAAGGTCATCCATCAGGTCCAAAAAGGGTGGTCTGAACAGAGATTTCCCTTTGAAATGGGCAACCATGATGACTTTTCTGAGCTCCTCTTCCAGGAGGGACTGCCTAAGACAAGCCATCCTATGTAGATATACACCAAAACCCATGACCCTAACCACAGCATCAGCACAACAGAAACCTCAACAGGACGCATCTCAAAGCAATAAACAGCATCTTTAACCACTTTTTCCTTGAGCAAAGACTCAAGGAGAAAAGAAAAAGTCTCAAATACCAATTCCACTAAAGATGACTGGCACTTGGATAGGTGAGAAAAAGGTTTAAACACCCAAGCCCCAGTGTTGTTTATAATTCATATATCAGACTGTGTGTGTGTGTGTCAGCAACTTGGGCAGGGACACAAAGTACTGGAGGTTTTAGCTTGACCAGTAGGCTGAGATCTGGACCCTAGAGCTGTGCCAGTGGAGAGTCTTACTGGAGATCTGGAGAGAAAGGCAGAAACCAGCCCCAGACTGACTGTGATCTCCGTATGTTCTTAAGGGAAATTGTACTTTACTGTGTGTGTACTTGTTATCCTTCCCAATGTTCATGCCCCTCACTGGTGCTAGTGGTGAGGATTGAGGCTCCTTTATTACTGGGCCAGTGCATGGGCATCACTCCCCCCAATAAATTTTGGCTTTTTCCAGATTTCTTGTATTGCATAGTTTTTGAAGGGGAGAGAAGTTTAGTGCTGTTTATTTATGGCAAGTCTGTTTGTGTTGTTAGTAGCACAACAGGTAGAATACTTGCTTTTGATGCAGAAGGCTGTGGGTTCCACTCCCACAGTATGTAGATGGATTGCTGTTGTACTTTTAAAGGGGGTGGATGCTGCAGTCCTGAGAATGTCCTCTTTGGCGGAGATACCTAGTAACTATGAACCTTTCATCAGTTTGCCATCCATTGCCTACTGCAATATTACTAGCTTATCATTTTTTTTTTAAAGTAACAGACAATTTATTCCTCAAGGGCAACAGGCACTTTATTTGTAGATAAAACAATGAAATATAAAGTTGTTTGCTAGCAGCAACCTCGACTTTTTCTTCTGCAGAGATTGTGCATATTTACCGATACTGGTGGATTGTAAAAGTTTGAGTAGCCTTTTATGATGGAAATGTTCTGAATTGGTCAGTTTTGGCATTATTGGTTCAATGCTTACTGGAAAAATGTTCAAAACAATACATTTAACAAGGAATATAATTTAATACAATCAGGAAGGTGTATCAAAAAACACATGCATGTTTCGTGTGCAATGGGCCTATGATTTGAAAACAGCCCAAAGGTAATCTTTATCTGCCACTGGAAAGACGCATTTTCTTTGACTGTGGGTTTCAATGCTGTTTCAATGAATGTGAGTTTCAAGGGCAGAGAAGTTTTAATGCTAAGTCTGTTTTCACTGTGAGACTGTATTGCTTTGTTTAGCAAATGTCTTGGTGTTTGTGCTATAAAATGTAAAATAAAAGTTTTAAATGAAATCCAAACAATCACTGTAGAAATAAAGCAGTATGCACATTAGTGTTTATGGTAAATGGGGCGAAATAGCCAAGTAATGGGGCATTGGAATGGCTGTGAGGTAAGGGCTATGTATGGGAGGCCCCCCTTCGACCATGCTTTTGTGAGTGGGGAAGTGCAGCAAACTCAAAGACAACCCCAGGTGGCACAAACTCTAGCTATGCCACTGATCAGTAGGCCATGGAGAATGACTTTTGGAGGTCCTAGCAAACTACAATATTCTTTTGCTAAGATTAGAATATTGCCTACCAGATTAAATGCCCTACTTTTACCACAAAATCACATACTGCAAGTCACCAAACAAAAAATCCTAAGGTTCATCATCTTCTTCCTTCCCAGTGATCATTGCTACACATTTAAAAAAATTGTTACCATTTACTATAGGTCTGGGACTTGAGGGACATATTTTAGTTCCCCATTCTTCAGGTTGCATTTGAAAGTTGATATCCCACAATTCCATTGGAGTGGGCAGGGAAACAATTATGCATGCACATTTTATGTTAATCAGTGTACTGGTTTGTACCTATTTTTGATGGGCATTTATCCAGATTTTTGAAGTTTCCAAGTTGAGAGGTATAATTCAAGGTCCTCAAACACATCACGTAGTTCAAGTATGTCTAGAATTTCTCAAGCTAAGTAACCCCTGTGTTGAGTTCATGCATGGTTTCAGGAACAAGAGCATGATGGGCATGTGCAGGATGCTGGGTGATACTGATCCATCTTTCAAAAGCATGCCAGCTAAAACAGATGTGGGATGCATGAGGCCTTCTCCTGTTCTAATTCTAGCATTTGAACATCTGTGTGAAGGGTGCTCCCCCCTTACAAAGAATAGTTGTGTGAAATCTTACCATAACCATAGATGTCCTTAATGTGGGTGAGTACCGCAGCTTACTTAGAGGAAGGGTGGAGGTAGAAGTGGAAGATTCCAGAAATACCTGCAGGATTGTTCTAGCAAAGCCTGCCCTGGCTCTGGAGATGTGGTCCAACTTGTAGTGTTTAGTGAAGGTGTGAATCGTGGACTAGGTGGCTGCTTCCTGAATGGATGTTGCACCCATCCGTCTGAGGAAGGCTATGGAAGTAGCCATGCCTGTGGTGGAGTGAGCTCTCACCCCTTGTGATAAGTGTTTGCCATGGTGTGAGTAGCAGAAGGAAATGGATTTTCTGATCCAACATGAAATAGTTTGTTTGGAGACTGCCTTGCCCAGATCCCTGGGATGGAAGGAGACAAATAGTTGGTTAGATTTTCTGAAGGACTTAGTTTTGTCTGGGTAGAATCTGACTTGTCTGTGTACATCCAGGGAATGGAGAATCTTCTCAATATTGTTAGTTGGAGAGGGGGAAAATGGTAGGAAGGTGAATGGATTAATTTAAGGACAGCTCATTGACCACTTTAGGTATGAAGGAAGGATTAGTACGCAGGGTCACCCTATCCTTGTGAAAAGTAGTGTAAGGGGACAGGCCATGAAGGCCTCTAACTCTGACACTCTCCTAATGGAAGTAATGGCCACCAGCAGTACAGTCTTCCATGTACACGTTTGTAAAGTAGCAGTGCTTGCTGGCTGAAAGGGGGCCAGTGTTAGATTTTCCAGAACAAAGTTGAGGTCCCAGTGTGGTGGGATGGGTTTTCTAGGTGGTCTGATGTGTAAGACCCCTCTCAAGAAAGGTTTTGCATGCAAGCTGGAAAGCAAAGGGTGATTTAGAGGAAGTCAAGCTGAAATGGCTGAAAGATGGACTTTCACTGAAGAGTAGGAAAGGCCATCCTTAATGAGTTCATAAGCAAGGACTAGGGATGGGTCTGCCTCACCAGGGTCCCTGTCCTTATGTAGACACCATTTGGAGAATCTGTCCCATTTTGATAAATATGATTTTCATGTAGCAGGTTTCCTGGCCTCGCTCAGGACTGTAAGCACGTCCTCTGAGTAGTGGTGTCTGAAAGGGATTAGAAGTTTATCACCCCACAGTGTTAGGCCTAACATCTGTTGGTGAGGGTGAATTAAAGTTCATTTTTGTTGTATGAGTAGGTCCACCTTGTGGGGTAACTTGTGGTGATTGCCCTTGGCTAATGAGAGAAGTAGGGGGAACCAGTGTTGTCTTGGCCAGTAGGGAGTCACCAGCAAGATTTTTGGTTTGTCTTTTTGGATCAGTGGGAAGGGTGGAAAGGCATATAGAAACAGTCCCTTCCATGGAATGCTGAAGGCATCCACCCTCTAGACAAGTGGAGAGTGATCCTTGGTGCAGAATTTGTTCAATTGTCTGTTCTGGGGGGAGGCAAACAGACTGAGTTGAGGTGTGCCCCACCGATGGACAATGTCTAGAATAGTCTCCTTGTTCAACATCCACTCATGCTGTAGAGAGGATGTTCTGTTGAGAATATCTGCTTGTTTGTTGTCCTGAGAGGAGATGTATGAGGCCTGCAGGGTCAAGTTGTGCCTGGAGGCGAGGTCCAAAATTTGTATAGTTATCCTGCAAAGGATGTAAGCTATGGTCCCTCCTTGTTTGTTGAGATATCACATAACTGTGGTGTTGTCTGTGAATATTTGAACAAAGTTGAGGTCCCAGTTGAGCCTGGTTGGAGAATAGGTAAAAAAAAGCACCCAGGCCAGAAGAACTGCGTCACTTCCCTTACATTGATATGCTTCGTTTGAAGGGTAGGGTTCCATGCCTAATGCACGCTGAAATCTTTGCAGGTGGCTCCCCACCCTAGGTCTGATGCATCTGTATGCATAAATTGGGTCAGGGAGGGGATTTGAAGTGGTAGTCGCGGGTTGTGAAGGATTTGTTGAATCCGCCACCTTAGTTTTGTTTTGAGGCAGGGCAGGATAGGAATAAGTTGCTCTAGGGAGTGTTGGTGTTGTGACCACATGTTTTTCAGGTACCATTGGAACTTCTGCATGTGCATTCTTGCTAAGGGAAGCATAGGGATTGTGGCTGCCATCAGCCCCAGGAGTTGCAGGTATTGTCTTGCAGATATCTGGGGAGTTAGTAAAAGATTTTGGAAGTGACTGGAGAGGAGCAGGACATTGTCCTGGGGAAGGAAAGCCCGCATCAGGTCTGTCCTGACCCTGAAGCCCAGAAAGATTTTGTCTTCCTGCAGGAGTAAGGAGGATTTAAGTTGAGGGTGAAACCCAGGTTTTGCAGAAGGGAAGTGGTGAAGCTGAGATGATTTTGGAGGAGATCTTCTGTTTTTACTAGAAGGAGAATGTCATCTAGGTAGGGATAGATCTGGACACCTTTCATCCTGCTGTAGGCAATGGCTGGGGCTAGGCATTTTGTGAATACCCTGGGTGAAGTAGGCAAACCAAATGGCAAGGCTGTAAACTGAAAATGAATGCAGGGTCCAGTAAAACGTAAGAATTTTCTGTTGGGAGGGTTTTACAGGAATATGGACATATGCGTCCTTTAAATGTAGTGTGGCCATGTAGGCCTGGGCTGGTATTAAAGGGAGAAGAGTCTGAAGGGACAGCATTCTAAAAGATAGTACTTCAGGAATTGGTTTAGCAAGGATAGATCTAGTATTGGTCTCCAAGGACCATCTTTTTTGGGGACCAGAGACAGTCTTGAGTAAAATCATCTTCCTTCCTGCCCTGGAGGGACTGGTTCTATTGTTCCTAATCTTTGGAGATCTAGTAGAATGTGAGGAAAGAGGCAAATTTGATTTTTGGGTGGAAAGGGGATGGGCCCTGGGATGGGTTTTTCCTTCCAAGAAAGGAAATATCCATTTTTAATGATAGTCAGTACCCACTGGTCTGGTGTGATTTTTTTCCAAAAGGGGAGGCAGTGGGGTAGGCGGGCTGACAAAGGTAGATGGGCAAGGCAGTCATGCATTGTTAGGTACACTTCTATCCTGAAAAGGCTGTCTTGGTGTAGGTTGAGAGGAAGTAGGTCTGGAGTAGGTTTACCTCCTGGTTCCTCTCTTGTGCTTGGAGGAGGAAGGGGTGCTGGAGGAAGGAGTTCTCCTGACAAAAGAAGTTTTTGCAGAATAATTCCTGTAATACTTAGGAATAGGAGACACAAGAAAATGTTTGATGTCCTGCAGCTCCTTACTTTTCTCCTGCAGATTTTTTAAAAGTTCTGCAGATTGTTTGCCAAACAAAAGATTATGGCCTAATGGGGCATCCATAATTTTAGATTTGAAATCCTCAGGGAGTGGTTGTAGGTGAAGCCAAGAATATCTGTGGATTACTGAAGCAGAAGCTGCAGAACCGCAGTGGCCTCTGCAACATCATAACTGCATCTAATGGAATGTCAGGCTACCTGAGAAGCCAGTGACAGTTTAGATGCTATCTCAGCTTTGGTAGGGCAGTCAGGGGTGGTTGCCAAGAGAGTGGAGGCTTGTGAAGCTAGTTCCAGGGCATATTTTACCATGTGTGTTTAGTAATTAATAGCTCAGAAGGCCAGGGTGGAGGTGGTGTACACTTTTTTTCCAATCCTGTCCATGCTTTTGCTATCCTTACCAGTGGGCATAAGAGATGCTGAAGGAATCAGTCTGGATTGCTTGTCAGCTGAGACAGAAATTACTGTAGGGTCTGCCAGAGAAGAGTTAACTAAGAATTTGTGGTCATCAGGCACTTTATAGAACCTGTCCAGTCCCTTAGGAGCAGGTGGCTGAGAGTCTAGATTCTTGGATGCAGAGGTGAAAGCATCCAGATAGGCAGGTAAGACAGGTGGGATGGCTGATGGGGAGGGTGATTCCACTTGAAGGAGCTCAAAATACCTCCTCTGGGTGTCAGTCATCTGGGTAGTGTCCCATTTGAAGTATTCTTTCATCTTTGTAGCTGTTTCCCCAAAGGTAATATCCTCTGGTGGGGAGTCCCCTTCAACGGAATCCTCATCTGGGGAACTGTATTCCAGAGGAGAGGCAATTTGTGAGGCATAAGAAACAGACTCATCAGAAGATGAGTAGTAATGTTCTAAATCCTTCTCTCCATCTTGGGTAGTAGGCAAGGGGAGAGAAGTGGAAGAGGCAGGCCTAGAACTAAGCACCAGAATAGTGGAAGGAGAAGAGGATGTGGGCCTAAGAGCCATAAAAGCCTGCATCAAAGAATTAGTAAATGATTGCCAGTCTGGGACCCCCCCCCCCCCCGCAGTAGAAGTCAGGTATTTGCATTTTTGTTTTCGCTTAGAAGGGGTAGGCCTGGGAGAAAGCCTGGGTTCTGGGGCCTGGCTTCAGGTAATGGCATCTCGGTCGGACATCCAACTGTTTCTGGTTCAACCTCTACATCAGTAGGGACCGATGTCTGAGCAGTCTCAGAGGACACACAGGCCATTATGTCTGAAGTGGCTTCCTCGGTGGGAGCCATTGAAGTTGACGGTTCAATTGGACATCCCTCAATCCCTAGATCGGAAGCTGGCGGGACATCCGATGGCGGAGAGGCAATGGAGGTAGACCTGGAAACCTTGGCCTTTTCTGTGGTGGTTCAGTCGGAACGGCTGATTCGGGATCCATCCTGAGTGCAAGCTTTTTGAGACACTGGTTCTCTAAATATAAGTTGAGAGCGACCAGATGGCTATGAAGGGTCTTTGGAACAAAAGATTGGCAAATGGAACAAGCAGTATAGTAGTGTTCCTTCCCTAGACAAAAAAGCGACAAAGGTTGTGCATATCTTTATGCAGTATCTGATGCCCGCAACAGCATTTGCCCTTCTTAGCTGACATCGGCTAATGATAACTAAAGCTAATCAAGCTCAAGCAAAGAGACAGAAAATTTCCCCAGTGGGGTATTTAGCTTTTTAGAAGTCTACGAGTGTAGGAACAAAGCTATCGATGTGACGTCACCTGCGGCTGAAAAGTTCTGAGGTCTGTGCATGCAGACATCACAATTAAGGTTCCTGGTTTATGGCCCTATGTGTGATGTCCCAAGCACCTACAGGAACCAGGCTAAAGCTTTTGCATAGGAGCCAATGTTTGGGTCGCCTGAGGAAGAGAATCCCACACTAAGAATACTGCAACATAGGAATAGAAGGATATTTCAAGTTCCCAACAGACCGCAGTCATCTAACATCTAGGCTTGGAAGCACAAACCCTGACACAAAGTGTCAGTGCTCCCCCAAATCTGAGGAGACAAAGTTATCAGTGCTCCCTCAAATCTGAGGAATTAAATCAGATAGAAAACAGAAGGGGAGACTCTAGGACAACAGCCATCTGTCTGGTCTCAAATGCCCTCAACTCACATTCAGGTGACTAGAGGGTTGGTAGCAAACTCTAGCGGACTGACAATGGGCTGGGCTGTGACTCCATCTTAGAATAGAAGCCAAGAGGTGCACTTCCCCGGGACACTCATCATTCGCCAAACAAAAGATGAGAACCAAGTAGAATTCTCAAAATTCAACAGCGTGTTCTGCATCTGTGGGGAATCACAGAGCTGTTCCAGAAGCTGATAACCTTGCCTCTGATTCTTGGTCATAGTGACAGTGCTACAACTGAGACTTGGTCATCATCCTCTTGATAACAAGAAGTTTCTTTTTCTGATGTCTGTGAATGGCAAAGCTGAAAATTAGTAGTCCTCACCTCAGTCTTTAATTTTTGCTTCTCTTGGAAGCAGTAAAAGCAATGCCAATGTGAATACAGACTACGATCTGATGGCCACATGGACACTTAGCTAATCTGCTGGAATTTTTCACAGAATTTCACTGGGATCAAGCTCTCAATTCTACAAAACAGGTGAATACTTGGTTGGTTCAGGGCTTTAAGGTAAGCTTTATGTAGTCACCTTGTGATGTCATGTCTCATATGGCAAGTGCTGCATCATATCTATTTTACATGATTGACTTTTTAAAGAGTTGAATTTCATACTATCAAATTCATGCGATTGTCAGTTTAAAAAGTAGAACATCCCCAAAGCAGTACCACCTAATTGCATACACCAACTCTGAAATCGCAATAAAATAGGGAAAAGGGCTCATTCCCTGATCACCACTGTACAATGATCTCAGTACAATTCATTCGACTTTTTAAACAATCACTTGGTCTTGACTATGAGAAATTTCACTTTTTAAATAGTTGCTCATGTAAAATAGAGACATGCTGTTTCAGGTGCACCCAACTCCAAGGGTGGGGGGAGCTTCTGATAAAAAGTAAGTAAGTGTGATTGCTGGACAGAGTGAACAACAGATTAAGGGGGGACCCTACAATGTTAGATATTTGAAGTCCAGTACTACTATTCACTTCAGGGCACATCTAGGAACTGAAAAAAAAACACTGCCTCCAAACTAACATGCTTCCTTAACTGCTTGTGAAATTTATAAAGAAAGAAAATGCAAAATGGGGGTAAGAACAAAGAATGAAAGTATTACAGAGAACTTTAAGACAGTTTGCAAGACTTCCATTTCTCCACCAATGTAAACAAATATGATGGCACTGCTATACCCCAGCTATATTCATAAAGTAACCTCTTTCATGGTCATGGAAAAGATATTTCCTAACTATGTCTACTGCCTTTGAGTGCGGGAAGATATAATCTGCCTTAAAGTATTTCGCTTTTATGCCGGCCTCCATGCACTTCTCCATTACTGTCTGAACTAAAGTAACAAACTTATCTGATAATAACATGTATTTATGATTCTGTAGACCTGTGCAGAAAACTATGTGGAGCTTAATACATTTTTACTAGTTATGCTGAGGGAACCCAATACACTAAGTCATTGATGTTCTAAAAGATGAATGACCACCACAAACGTGTGTACTATGTCTGCACACATACCAATTTACTGATATAGAAAAAGGTTATCTGAGTTTTCGGAAGCCCGCAGAGAGTTTTTGACTGCTTTTCAAAGAATGCCCCAAAGGCTCCATCAGCAGACTTCATACATGAAATCTAACATTCTGTCATATGAATAATGTAAACTTTTGACTGTGATATCCATGGAAAATACTTTCCTGCATCATACCTTTATTCCTGCAAATTATATGGTGCACAAAATGTGCGTATTGCAAAATGTGCTACTTGACAAACAGCCCTTTACACTCAATGTAGAAATATCAAGCAGGTTTATCAGAAAATACATCTTGCAATGTGCTAAACATGTTGTGCATTACATAGGACTGCAGACAAGGACTTGGTCTTCTTCCATTTTTTTCCCTTTTATTCATTAAACTGGTAATCCCACATGGTAAAGCCTCTTTTTAAAGGGTGACCTTGTTAAGTGATTCTCCATACACTCATTTTGAGAAACAAACCATGGACTATAGGATGAAATACAATAGCAGCCCTCAACACAAATTCTCTTCAATAAACTACCAGACAAGCCATGCCTGAATCTTACTGCTTCTTTTAAAGGGCATCGCAAAGGAACAAAAACAGGATTAAGATGTCAAGAAAAAAAGAAGTTATGTACTCACCATAACATTCTATGTTTGTAGTCCATCTCGCCCTTCATTCTTACATGTGGGTTCGGACCCAATCTTCAGCTCCGACTCAGCCAATTACAAAGCTCAAAGTCTCTAAGTTTGCTCGTGGCAAGGTAGGTAACCCATAATGCAGTGGTATCAATCCTCAGATGTTTGCTGCTAGCTATAATAGGAAATAATCCAAACCAAAATCCACGTAGTCACAACCACGAAAAAAACAGAAGAAAAAAAGAAGAAAAAACCACTGTGGAAGCCACAAGAATCCGCTGAAGAATATTCAGCAAAGATTTTTTAATAAAATAAACACAAGTTGAGCACTTTCATCTAAAATGTTAGACTTCATCAGAACACCTTCTAAAATATTTTACAGCTTAAATAAAATAACTTTGACCAGTGGCAACCATTCATTTACATGTGAAAAAGTTTCAATTACATCATTTCCTTTTCTCAAGTCATTTGAGGCTAGGATTTGATACGGGTAGCTTTCTGCTTCCTGTATTAATGACTTGTGAAAAGGAAATGATGTAATCGAAACTTTTTCACACGTAAATGAATGGTTGCCACTGGTCAAAGTTATTTTATTTAAGCTGTAAAATATTTTAGAAGGTGTTCTGATGAAGTCTAACATTTTAGATGAAAGCGCTCAACTTGTGTTTATTTTATTAAAAAATCTTTACTGAATATTCTTCAGCAGATTATTGTGGCTTCCACAGTGTTTTTTTTCTATAATAGAAAATAGTTATACTGTACCCTCAGGTAAAGGAGAAACAACAGTGAAAGGTCTCCAACTTAAGGAAAGAGCAAAATTTCCTACCAGGTCCTCTAGGACTATATGGACGGGGGTAGGTGGGTGGGTTCATAAGAATGAAGGGTGAGATGGACTACAAACATAGAACGTTATGGTGAGTACATAACTTCTTTAAGTAGTCGTATCTCACCTTCATTCTTACATGTAGGACAGCATTCCTAGCACCTTTTTCTCGGGTGGCTCACGGAATACACTCGAGCACCGTGGACCCAAAGGAAGCTCTGTCCCTGGAAACCAAGTCAACTTTGTAATGAGTAATAAAAGTATGTGGGCTTGCCCAAGTTGTCGCTGCACAATTACTATCCATTGAAATCCTGGCTGGAAAGGCAGTGGATGTTGCTACTGATCTGGTTGAGTGACCTCTAACTTTAAAGGGGAGTTCCTTGTTATTGGAAGAGTATATAAAAGTTATGCAATTAGAAAGCCAATTAGATAATGTGATTTTAGAGACTGGCATACCCTTTCTTGCTTCCAAAAAGGATATGAATAATTGGTCTGACTTCCTGAATTCTTTAGTTCTGTAGAGGTAGAACCTCAGTTGCCTATGTACATCAAGTTGGTGAAGTCTGTATTCTGCCTTGTTGGCATGGTTAGGGAAAAATACTGGAAGTTCAATAGTTTGGTTAATACTAGATAGGGAGCAAATCTTAGGGACAAAGGGTTACTTCGAAGAGAAACCCTGTCTTTATCGAAGATCAAATAAGGAGGCTTGACTGAAAGGGCTTGTACTGCAAACTCTGCTAGCTGAGGTTATGGCTACCAGAAGAATCGTTTTCCAAGAGAGGAATTTTAAATTGCAAGTGGACGAAGGTTCAAAGGGTGGTGAGGTTAGGTGTGAAAGGACAAAATTTAAATCCCAAGGAGGGACAGGTTCTTTAAATGGAGGTCTCAGTAAGGAAGTGCCTTTTAAAAAGGCTTTACACAGTCTATGTGCCATCAAGTTAGGCATATGCTGTCCTAAGTGGAAATTGGAGATAGCTGCTAGCTGAATTTTAATTGTAGCAGCGGCCGAGCCTTGTTGGAAGAGTTCTGAAAGGAAATCTAAATTTGACGAAATTGGGGCAGTGAAGGGATCTATGTTTCTGGTCTGCGCCCAAAAAGAAAATCTTTTCCATTTACTAGCATATAGTTTTCTGGTAGAAAGCTTATGAGAGTATATCAAGATATGTTTTACTGCTGGAGTGAAATCCTGAAGCCTGACTAAGGTTGGAAGTGGAGCAGCCAAGCTTTCAAGTTGAGGGTGTGGAGAGAGGGAGGGATGGAACATTCCTGACATATGTGTCAGCAGGTTTGGAACTGGGTCCAGAATCCATGGATCCTCCAGTAGATGAGGCCCGAGAAGGGGAAACCAAATCTGATGAGGCCAGTATGGAGCAATGAGAATCATCTTGCTTCACAAGGATTTTGCTTTCTGAATGACTTTTGATATGCAGGAAAATGCAGAAAAGCAAAAAAAAAGTCCCGCGGGCCAATTGTGAACAAGTCTATCTCTCTGTGTCTCCCCCATAGGGAGGATCAGGGCAAAGTAGCTGCTGAATTTGGCATTCATAGGGGTGGTAAAAAGATCGCAGCAAGGCTGGCCCCATTTGTGGAAGATCTCTTCCGCTACGTTCTGATTCAGAGACCACTCATGAGGCATCAAAATTGCCCTGCTGAGCTTGTCAGCTATCACACTGGACTTTTCTGGGATGTGCATTGCAACTAGAAAGTGTTGAGAAGATATTGCCCACTGCCAAACCGAGCCTCTTGACAAAGTGGGTATGATCTGGTTCCTCCTTGTTTATATACATACCACGGACGTATTGTCTGACTGGATTGCAATCGTCCCTACAGACAGAGAGTTGTGGAGTGCTTGCAACACCAGAAGCACTGCTCTCATCTCTAGAACACTGATGTGTAAATGGGCCTAGTGTTCCTGCCATATGGCTTGGACTGTCTTTCCCAGGTAATGCCCCCCATCCTATCTGGGAAGCATCCGTGGTCACAGTAGCAACAGGTTGATGTGGAACGAATAGTCATAGGTTCATAGGTTGGTACTAGGCTATCGGCCCTAGGGCCTATACAAGCCTAGCCATAACAATTCCCTGGCTATTTCTTCCCACACTATTTACTTCCCTGGACTCCTGTCTAGCATTGGTCTCCTGATGGTTAACTCGGACTGAATCAACCAACGAAGATCCTTCTTGCAAGTTTCTGTTATTATGATTGGGCGAGACAGAAGTTGTTCCTGAAGAGATCACTGGGAGAAGAGTAACCACTGTAGGATTCTCAATATGCATCCTGGCTAATGGAACAAGGGTTATGGCCATTGTTCCCAGTAGTTTGAGCATTATCTTTGCTTTGACCTTGTGTTTCGGAAGAAGCAATATCTGTTTGAGATTCACAATTCTGTCAGCAGGAAGGCACACCATCATTGAAATGGTGTCTATTTCTGCACCAATAAAAGTAACATGCTGACAGGGTGACAAGGCAGATTTTTGCAAGTTTACTGTAATGCCTAGCTGAGCACAAACTTGGTAGAGTCATGTCTCTGTCCTGTTGAAGTAGATACTTGGTGATGGCATTTAGGAGCTAGTCGTCCAGGTACGGAAACATTCGGAATCCAAGACATCTCAAGTGAGCCGTTACTACTGCCATGCATTTGGTGAACACTCTGGAGGCTGTAGTGAGACCAAAGGGCAGAGCACAAAACTGGAAGTGACTGGGTCCCAGCCGGAAGCGTGACTCCTTGATGCTCTGTCCATTTTTATGTGGTAGTACGCATCTTGGAGGTCTATCAAGCACATCCAATTATCTTTCTCTAAAGGGGGGGGGGGGGTACAGACTGCAGTGTGACCATTCGGAACTTGGATTTCTTTACTGATTCATTTAGTTTGCTGAGATCCAATATGGGCCTCCAGTCCCCTGTTCTTTTTGGCACTAAAAATAATCTTGAGTAAGTTCCGAATCCTATCTGGTCTGCGGGGATGGTTTGGAGGACTCTTTTGTTTAGCAACTTTTGAATCTCTACAGTTGCTTGATCCCTGTGATTGGGTGGAACATCTGGGATTTTCCTGGTTCAAGGAGGGGGTGTAGGAGAAGGGTATGGAATATCCTCTTCCTCTGGATATTATATTTTACTCCCACTTTTCTTTTGTGATACTGTGCCAGGCTTCTGGGTACAAAGATAAACATCCCCCGACTGGCACCAGAGTAGCACAGTCAGGCCTCCTTTCAGGAGCACTGATAGGGACATCCACAAAAGGAATCACGGTCGACCTGTTTCTGCGGACCCCTCTATCTCTAGGACAGAATCTACCATTATTTCCTCCCCCTCTGCCCGGGGAAGGAATCACCTTTTCACATCTTCATCCGATAGGCTCCTAGAAGACCTGGAAGAAAGGGTTGGAGAGCGAGATCTCTGAAAAATAGGTGATCTCAGTGTAGAGGAGACTGGTGGGATATCTGTTGACTGGCTCCGAGCTACAGAATCCTTTTTCGGCTCCAAAGTACTTGGGGCTGATACAGGCATATCAATCGTAATAACCTCAGTCGGTTCTGGAGGCAGTGGAGCTCTTTCAATATCAACTTGTTTTTCCTTTCTTGAAGGACTCTCGAACTAAAGGAATGACAAAAAGTACAAGTCTCCTGCAAGTGAATGGCCCCCAAACAGTATACACATACACTATGCCCATCCGTTATAGACATTTTCTGCGTGCATTTTTGGCATTTTTTTAAAACCCGAAGGTTTATGGTCCTTTTCTTTAGAAATAACTGTTGGAAAAAAACAACACTAAGGGACAAAGAAGAGATTAGTTAAGTTCTCTAACTAAAACAAAGCTTAACTATTGGGGGGAAGAACAAGCACACCACAGGAAAAACAAAGAGAGGACTAGGTCCTCTAACTTAAACGGGCCTAGCCCTGCTCAAAGAAGGGAACACAGCACACAATAAAGGCAAGGTGAGAGTAACAGAGGACTAGGTCCTCTAACTTAACGGGCCTAGACCTGTAGAATGGAAGGGAAATACCAAACTGAAGGAGAATGGCAACATTAAGAAAGGACTAGGTCCTCTAACTTAAATGGGCCTAGCCCTTGAACAAAATGCTTCACTAAGATACCTAAGCCTAAGGAAAAGACAACACACAAGGCAATAGGTTAAATAGCAACACAACATACTAAATAACAGCAAGTCCTGTAATTCAAACACATGCTATAAAACTAGTAACGAGCCAACAAGGACTCAACAGCAAATACTAAATACAGATAATCTAACTACCACTACGAGATACTAACAACAGGCCAGCGGAAAAACGTCGGCCAAACAGTTGACAAATCAGCGACAACAATTTAAGAATAAACTATTGTCCAACAGTAATGCTACCTATATTCTAAATAACAGTATTCTAACTATCTATAAACTAACTACGAAGAGAAAACAGTCTGCGAATATGAAAAAAATGTAGAAAAAGATGTAAACTTAGCCACGGCCAAGAAGAGCACTTCTGAACTTGTAAAGCGGCAAACGAGATCTGAGGATTGATACCATTGCATTATGGGACACCTACCTTGCCACAAGCCAACTTAGAGACTTCGAGCTTTGTAATCAGCCAAGTTGGAGCCAAGGATCGACTCCGAACCCACATGTAAGAATAAAAGTGAGATAGGACTACATAACATTCACAGAAAGCAGTCATGTGGTACTAATGGTATATATCTCAGTGATATAAAGTCTGACAGACATTTAAGAATTTTATTTTGAAAAGTTAACTTGGAACAGGAATGCTGGTATATTCCTTGAAAACCCTATTAGAGTCATGAAGTGCATGCTTGCAACCCAAGGAAAAATAACTTGTGGTCTCTCTCTAGTTTTAGTTAACAAAATATCTCCCTTCAAACAGAAGGAATAATCTGTTACACTGTTGAAATCTGTCAGATTGCTGAGCCACAGACATGACAAAATATATCAATCAAAACAACATCAGAAGATCACATAAATGCATTCTTTGAGTACAAGAAATGGCAGTCTCAATACACAAAATGAAACAGGAACTACAGTTGTGTGCATGTACTAGCTATAACTGCTAATATTTCAACAGAACGGTCATTGTGGATTAAGCTATAGGCACATGTCAATCTTCCAGTAAGATTTTAAAGCAGTTGGACATCCATATGTGGTGTGTGGCTACCCTCTCACACTAGGGCTACCAGCAGGAAGTCTGGCCATAAAACAGAACAGTCTATGCAATGTCCTGTTCTTTTCTGGTGGCAACAAATATCCAGTTAAGATGATGAACTTAAAAGAAATGTTCTGGTATAATGAGGGTTCAGTGCAAAACTGATCTGGAAACTAAGCAGCATGTAAAGAAAGCACAAATTTAAGCAGATGAAATAACTAGAGTAATGTGGAGCAAAAAAAAAAATCATAACCAGGACACTACTGACATCCTCTTCAATACAACCTTAGAAAGAGCAACATTCTAATGGCACACATCCAAAGCTTTACAAAATAGCTAGAAGGAAAAAATAAAATTTAACTGCCACATTCTGTGAACTAATGTCATCTACTTTAATTGTACTGGCAAACTTATCACATTGGATTGGAAATATCAGAAAGATGGGTGGGGAAACAGAATCATCTCCTGCACTGGTGACAGCCTTGGAACATCTATGGTTAAGCAGAGCACCTCACACAAATGCACTTGTGCTCATCATTATAAGGATTACTGCTGCAAGAAATTAACAGACTCATAGCTTGGATGATGTAAAAGGGGCAACCTGGGTACAAAATATTAGGTGGTGCAATCAGCAGAAGCTGATCAGTATTCAATGCAAAACCAGCATTTAAATGCTTTAGCACTGTTTGTATAGCAAGCATAAATTGTAGCATGTGTTTTTGCAGCAAGCAGTTTTGCTACAGTTTAAAAGAGGGAAAGGGTTTTTCTTTTGCTCTTCAAACTGGAACAGCATTTGCTTTGAAGCACTTTAGAGTTGTGTGTGGCAGGTATAAATTGCAGCAAGCTTGCAGTTTGCTACAGTATGAAAATGAGAGAATAGCTTTTTAAAGTTGAGGGGTGTGCCAGATCAGGGGGCAGCCAGAACAGCTAGGTTCACCTTTGGAAATTAAGGACATAAATAGTGGAAGCAAACCAAGTAACTTACTACCTGATTTCAAAGATAGGTGAATGCAGTTACAGCAACATCTGCAAGACAGCATCGATTAATTCTGCCCTGCTTCTAAAATACTAATTTCTGAGGTGTTTAAAAAAAGTTGACTGGGTTTCTAAGCAGCAACCTCAAAAATACTCTAGCCAAAAAAAAAAAAATCATAAGGAAGGCAGTAATGGTGGTAGTAGATCTCCTAACCTGCCATATTCGTGGCATAGTTACAAGCGATGCACTTGGCCAGTTACCTGGAAAGCAATTGCACAGTCAGAGAATAGTCCTGCTTGCCTACCTCAAAAAAAAGTGAGCTTGTCTAAAGGCTTTGGTCTTGATGCAGCATATTAATTATTTACGCACAAGTAACAGGCTTTTAGATACCTTCGTTCTTCAGTCACATACAACCAAGCATTTAAAAAGGTACAAGTTTATATACAAGATGTTTAATTTAGCTTACAACAAGGAGAAACAAAAATGGTGGACCAATGAAACTGCAATAATACAATTCAATTAAAGCCAAAAGATGAATGGTTAAATATTAATTTTGTAATAAAAAAGAACTCAGCGGTTTAATACTGAAGGCAACAAAAGCCCATACGTGTCAGCATAAATGAATCAGTAAATGAGTGACACAACCATCAAATTATCAAGCAAAACTAGTCCTATAATGAAAACCATGACATTTAAAACATTTTAGAAAAAATTCACTTGCCCACTTTGAATACAGAGGAAAAAGAGAGCCATTGCTAAAGAACTCATCTTCGGATTTTACTCTCTCTTTTGCTTTCTTGCTTTGGAAAGGAAACAGGAATGTTTAAAGAACCATGCTGAAACAACCTTAGGCATAAAGTAAGCTGTTTTCTTGATATACTGCCCTTCTTTAAATTAGAATCAAAGCACACAAATGATTGCATTTTAGAAATCCTTCTGGTTGAGATGACCACAACTAAAAAGAGAGACTTCGAGGAATTCCGGGAATATATCTGAGATCATTTGTGAAGTAAGGCTCAAAGAGAATTAAGAGCTGTAATCTAGTAAGATCCTAGACTGGGGATACTGGGTATCTTTGTGGTCTCAAGATGCAGAATCCCCCTCAGGAATTGTTTTACTTATGTGCTAGTTGTGAGAGGTGGTTTCACAGGCATGCAAGCAGAGATGGTTGACATGTACACCTTAACAGACGAGTGTGTCAAAGTTCTATTTGAATAAGTTTAAGGAATACTGCTAAACTTGGGGGAAATGGCACTATATATTGGATTCAAGCCTTTATTCTCGAAGTACTGCAGAAACCCATATGATTTGGGTAAGCTATACTTTTGAGACTCAAGCAAATTTACTTCCTTAAGAACACCCACTTCCCGTAAAAGACAGCAGCTCTGCAAAATCAATCTGAGAACCTCCAGACTGTTAGGTCATGGTTCTTGAGGATGGGGTGCAATAGCTTCTCCTTCTGCTAGCATCTGCACTAAGTGAACTACACCTCTCTTGGTTAGTTCAGAGATAATCAGAATGAGTTCTACTCTTCCTCATCTTGCTTTTAAAAGCACATCTGTAATGACATGCCAGAAGAAAGGTATACAGTAATCCTTGATTCAACTGGATTGAAAAGATGCTGCCTGCTAACACTCCCTTGTGAAGCAGAGTGCTGCAGAAGCTGGGAAAGTATAGTTGTGTGAGTGACTCATCATAGCAGTAGAAGTTCACTTCATAGGGGTCACTGCTGTGGTACACCACCTTACCCCTGGGAAACAGGTGGAGGTCTGTCCTTCTAATTGGACTTCAAGAGCTTTTGTGGACAACTCCTCACCTTCCCAAGCTAAGCACCTTGTTTACTGCACAAGTCATCAGTCCAATGCAAAAGCTTAATAAGTGGGGCTGCTGACACCATTAGTCAGTAGTTTTTTTGAGAAAAGACACATCCAGTTGTCAGTCTGACTGTCTTATCAATCCCTCCTAGGGTCCTAGGTGACTTCTAGAGAATGGTTTGCATTTGCATTGTACTTCAGATTACCTGTTTCGGTTTTGAAAGCTGCAAACTTGTGTAGTGGAGATCCTAAAAGTTTCAAGGTTCACAATGCCCCTGAAAAGTAATCTAACAAAATACACACATGGAGGAAGGCAGATTCTGCTGAAAGATTTCCATCTGCGAAGAGAAACCCCAAATGTCCTCCTTTAAACATTGTGCTAATGACAGTAAAAACTCTAGCAGGTAGAAATAGAAATCGTAAGGCCTACTTGGTTCAGAAAAAAAAAAAAAAAGAAACATGAGGCCTTGGATCATTTCAGCCATACCCATGGATATGCCTCCAGCAGTGGCCTGCAAAAAGTATTGTGTGTGTGTGTGAGACAGAAAAAGAAAACCCTGATCATGGGCAATGCTGTAACAGAGCAGAAACTGTGAATACAAAGACCTCAGTGGTCCCACAAAGGCCATTAGATGCCACATTCAGTGACATTCCACATCTTTGCTAGGCTTGATCTCTACCTATCCTGCCCCTTCAGAGGTAAACCGTGGGAGAGGGCTTCCTGTCACTATAGAGGCTTCAGAAGAAGTTTCCAAGACAAAGTAGCCAGGCACTGGTTCCCAGATGTCTGAAAATGTTTAGCCCACCAAAATTTTGATCACTTAAAAATAAGCCAGACATTGGAAATGCCAATAATTCTGAAAGAAAGTAGACAGCATTAGGGCCTATTTCAACAAGTTCAGTAGGCTTCAGTCTAAGGAAGGTCCAACAGTTGAAGTCCAATCTTCTTATCCTAAGGCTAACTCGCTAGCTAACTTTTGTGTAATAAAGGTTTGCAGATCAGTAGGTTGCAGCCTAGTAATGAATTAGCCCACTGACACCACAACCCATCTTGCCTGAGGAGTAATACCTCCACCAAAAGAGGAAGTCCCCACCACTGGTTTCCTTGAATTCTGAGCCTGAAAAGGAAGATTTGGACCGTTCTTCATGGATTTCCCTACCAAGTGTCTGTGGCACCAATAAGGAAACCATTTCTTCTGGTTCCTTTCATGTCTCATTTGACAACTCCCCGAGTTTCATATAGATGTACTTTAAATAGGGTTTCAAAGACATGCCAAAAAATACCTGGACCTCACTTGGCATGGCTGAGTCAAAACTCCTAGTGGTCCCTCTAGTCATTTAGGTGCATTAGGACATTTCTGAGTAGGCATCCTTAGGACATAACTCCAAGCTAACTGCAACCATAATCCTAGATAGGTTGTAGAGAGTCTAAGAGGCCTATAAGTATTTTTACAAAAATCTGATGTCTTATGCAATGGTTGATCTTACTGGAAATCATGTGTGCACATAAGCTGGGGAAAGATCTGAACATGCAACAAATAACATGGCTTTGGACTACTTTGGGGAAAAAAGGTGTACATCTCTGTTACTCTAGGGTTTTGAGGCTATAAACTGTGACATGGATATAGTCAGGTACCATGGTGAAAATCTTAAACAATGATATGATCCCTAGTACTCCAAGTGAAACCTAGACTGTACACAGATAAACCAAACTGCATTTAAACCAGGTAAACATGTGATAATTTAGTCAACCCCTGTAGCAGAGCAGCAGCTACTCAAGCCATAATGCAAAGGCATGCATGGCTCAGATGGCCCCTTCACTTTCTCTGGCAAAAGTTGCTGTTTCTCGTTGAACCACCCTCGCAAGAAATATTTAAAGAGCTGGATAACAGCAACACCATGGAATCTGAAAATTATTTCATCAACCCATTCTTACTTATATCAGGAAATACATGACCAATCAACAGGGCCTTTAAAGAAAACAAGTTAGAGTAGTCCAATTCAAGCAGAGAAAAAGCAGGCTTGGACAGCAAGCTGGGGGTGGGGTGAGGCAGAAAGTACCCTCCCCAACTCTGGGTGAATAGGCTCATTGTGAATAGGCTCATTGTCAAAGGCTCAGTCTAACCGCTGACAGATGGATTAGGGATACTTTAGAAGGACACAAACTGAAGTTCGGAGCAGCTCTGCCCATTATGGATACATCTCCAATTCTTCAGGGTAAGATGCATCTAGCACTGGAAGTGCTGGAGCAGCCAATTGCCTGTAGAGTGGTAGACAATGTTCCTCTGGAGAAAGCACCACTTTTATGGGTGCTTTGAGATGCAAAACCCCTTCAAGAGCTGCTTGACTAAGAAATATATGGATAATGGAGGGTCCAAGGGTACACAAGTAGCAGTGGCTAAGAGGTATAACTTAGTGGATTAAGAAAGTCCATTCACTAGAAACACAGTCATGTACTGCAGTAGGAATCTGTCCCCACGAGCAGAGTTCCTCCTGTGCAGAAATAATTTTTTGGGGTTGGGTGGGGTGGGGTGAAAACAAAAAAAAAAAAAAGTTGCATCTTGGAAAGGGGAATTCTGTGCTTTAGTCCTCAGTTTATAAAGTCCATGAAAGTCCTTAGCTTACAAATGCACCTCAGAAAATTCACCTACTCAATGTTTCTGCCAATGGGATTACTTACTATTGACAACTCCTTGTACACACACAAGGAGACAGGTATTCCGATTTGGGCACTCGTATGATTACAAATTCATGTAGTTACTACGACACAGGAATCATTCTCTTCTGTAGAAAGCTGGCTATCCAATGCTCAGCTCCTACTCAACCCAAGTAAAACAAAACTTCTCCTGTTCCAACCTTCCAAAGCCACCCAAAACACCGCCACTTCAATATTCTCACCAAAGACAATACCATCATCTCTCCATCAGAACACACAAAATTACTCGGTGTGGAAATAGACAAACTTAGATTTCACACCCACATATCTCTCTCAATAAAAAAAAAAGTTCACTAGAAACTTGGTGCATTATATCGAAGCCGCCAATTCCTAACCAATGCAGCTAGAATCTCCATAGCCAATTCCAAGCTGATCTCCACCCTACTCTATGCATTCCCCCATACTTAACAACCTTAGACAGACAGACCTACACAAGCTGGATGCTTGTTGCAACAAAATTGCTAAATTTGCCACTGGAACCTCCTACTGCAGCCATCATTGTATCTCCCTTAAAGAACTAAACTGGCTAGAACTCCCACAACTCCTTCACTTTAATCAACTCAGCCTCGCTCATAAACTTATTAACCAACCCCATAACATCCCTTCCCTTCAAACACTTCTCCATCCCTATCACTCCACTAGGCCCCTAAGACCAAGCAACAGAAATCAACTTACTGTTATCAAACCCAAAAACTCAGCAGGAGAAGCCATATTTTCATGTACCATATCTAAACTTTGGAACAATCTTCCACCCTCAATAACTCTAAGTTCCACCAGCCTTTTCAATACTGCACTCAAATTCCACTTAAATTTACACTGGCTTTGTCCTTGTTCTAATCCAGACTAACAACCCCCCCTTACCCCCCCCCACCTAGACTCAACACAACTATACTACCACCACTACTAACCACAGTCAGAATTAGTCAGTTGTCTTTCAACTTTTAAGTCTTGTCTGACAACTTTGTTATTAATATTATAAACGACAAGAAACTATTGTAACTTGTAACATTTACTGTATATACTGTTGCTAATCAATATCTTGTTACTGTATTAAAGCCAACAACCTATAATGTTTACTATTGCTGCAACTTTGTATCTCTATTTATCATGCACATGATGTGGAGCTTTTCACCCCGGGCATCTACTGAAAAAGGACCTGCGTCCAGTCGGAATTTCCAGGTAAATAACTAAATAAATGAAATAAACAAACAAGTTATGGCTTCCCTGGAACCTTTGCAGCAAAATGAATTGACACCCAAAAGGTCAAATGATGTTAACCTGTACTGGAATTGTGATTGCTCTACTCTCAAATCTACTATTACAGCGAGTTAAAGGACTCTTCATTGTAGGGATCACTGCTGTAGTACAGTTTATTGTCCATGGGTACAGTGCCAAAATAGTTCTTGAGGAACTGATGTTTCACCTGGTTTGGAAAGTTTTAATTGCTGTGTTTTATAATACCTGTTCTGTTTTTTTATGTAGCAACCATCATGAAGGCAGAGGAAACTCGGTTCAGGAAATATATCATAGTGGTCTTTTGACAGGGGATTTAAACTATCTTGAGATTTGGATGCAATTTTTCTGCTGACTCTCAGTTCAAAATGGTTAATCTGCACAAGGAATGGGAGTGGTAGTGGAAGCCCCCCTCACCTCCACCGCCTTTCAGGTTCCTAACTGGTATGCCACTTTACTGATGTCTGTTGTATCTGCACTGTTCTTACTTTTAGTTCTGACTGGAATGACAAAGGGGCACAGTGGGTAGCTATAATCAAACAGTGATGTGTTTGAAATTCTGTTCTGTGTCCCACTGTCCCTGAACTCGAGTGAGTTAATAGTGGGCTCTTCATGCACAGTCTAATGCATCTGCTGTCAGACTCTGTTCTTACTCAGGGGCCCTCAGTGTAATAAGATTTGAATGCACTATCACTTCAACTCCTTAACTCCCTGCAAGGCTCAAAGAAGCATGTGCTCCATGTATGGGGATTCTTGATCCAAGAGACTCCTCAGAAACCAGTGTAATTTCCTCATGTGCACCCTATCATTCACAATCAGGATGGAAGATGACACACAGCCTTCGTTTTTTGGGAAAGGTCTTTGCTTTAAGATGATAATGCCTTGAAGTGAGCACATAGCAGTCCTTTATAAGGCACATACTGTCCAGGGGAGGGTTATTCTGCAATTTTGTGTGTTCAAGACAGCCCCTACTTTCTTGACAAGGGTTTGGACTGGATTTCTGATGACTCAAGAGGGATTCCCTATCTTGGCAAACAGTGCAGTTTGCTGTACAACCCACTGCATTTCTGCAAATGAAGTGGACTAGATAATGCAAATGATTATATGTGCAGTCCCTTCAACTAAAATATCCACGAATGCAGTAATAAGATCAAACAGCAAGCACACAAACTGGGGTTGAGACTTTAAGACAGACTAGGAGCCCTGTGAATAGGATTATGTAGGCAGGCATCATTCACGTCTATGGTAATTAAGAAGGCATCCTTCAGAAAGACATGGAAGCAAAGCCAGTAGTCAACATCAAGAACATCTTCACTGTCACAAATCTGTTTAGACCAAGTCGGAACTTGGTCTCCAATGATCTTTCTCTTTGGGCACCAGAAACAACATGAAATGGTATCCTCTTCCCTTATCTGACAAGGGAATGCTTTAAACTGCCTAGCATTCTAGTAGCTGCCATATCAGTGCTACAACACATTGCAACTGATCCCTTAAAGCAGATGGGATCTTCTACAGAGCCTGTTGATGCCACCACCTTTACTCACCTGCATTAGATCAGGAGGAGCCAATGCTTCTTTAAGTATGAATCTTTCCCCAAAAAACATACTGGAAGGGGGGTTGTGGGAAGATGCATTTGGTAGTCAGCGGACAATGTTCTCTGTGTTCCTGCTGGAGTCAGGGTTACTGCAGCCTCCAGGTTTGCTGTTGCTTGTACTATCTCCATACACTGTATTGCTCATACTTAAGTCTGCTTCCTAGGAAAGGCCCAATCCTTTATGGAGTACATGGGTATAGGTGAATGAAATAATCATTTCACAGACTGTCTAGTTTTACCCTTTCCTTTCACTTTGTTAAAAACACCTTCAGTACATGAAATACATTAGCTACTCCATTTCTTCTTGTAGGAGAGCAATGATTTACATCATCAGGGAAATTCTAAGACAGACCTGGAAGCTGAATCCCTGTAGCAGATTAACCACAGTGACATAACCATATGGAATTCCATACTTAACTTTCTTAGCTGGCTGGGCCAAGCAGATTTTTTAACCATCAGTAAAATGTCCTGGACCAATTCACTCTTCTAACGACATCCCTATGTTAAAGAACATGTCCTGATAAACATTGTAGTCAAAGCATAGATGATCTTCCCAAAGCTATTCACAATCACACTTTCCCTAAAACAGAGAAGAGAATTCAGCCCATGTACAACAAACTTTTCTGTAGCCTCCAATGCGATTACAGTCAAGCTAGTCTCTGTTTTTAGGTACCAGTGCTGTTTTTACACCCAAGAAAAAAATGCCTTTTTAAGGCCAAGGGCTAATAGTCAAAAGATTGAACATGTTCTCAAATGCTTATTAACGACAGAATGGCTCAGTCTTGGCTGCCCCAGAACTAAGCAATTTCACAAATTTGTAGAAGAATACATTTCCTTTACCTCCTATTTGACATGATATATCACAAGTTTCCAGGTACCAATGAAGGTGACAACAACAAGGGGTGAGTCCAAAAAACAGTAGTCCCCTTCCTCAATGTCAACCCTACAACTGAAGAACCTGAGGTGAACTGCCTTTCTTTTTTCCATAAATTCCCTCTCCCAAAAAAGTTGAAGGCTTAGGTTCAGAAAGCATGGCCAGGGTAAAGCTCTGTAAAACATCAATGCCCTCCTCCATAAACCTCAGCTAATCAAAATAATTCTTGGACGTTCTGGTAGCTCAGATCTCTTCTACTAGGGTCTGGTCTGCTAAAGCTTGAAAGACTGGCTCTTGGTCTGCTTATGGACATAGCCTGACCAAAATGCATGGCTCCTGGATGCAGCTAGCCTAAAAGTGGAAAACTGCTGACTATGGGAGCAATGAAAGCCGAGAGAAGTTAAGGAGCCACTACAGCAGCCATCTCTTCTCGCAATTCCAACTCGGATGGAAAGTAATGCCAGGAGAGAAAATATTTTTAGCTAAAACATGAATCCGGAATTTTGACCTTCAGACTCCAGTCCAGTAACAATCCTGAAAACAGACGAGGCCTTATCAATGGACACTTCTCCCACAGTTTCATTTATGAAAATAGGAACATAAGAATTGACCCAGAAATCGGGGACTTGAGGACACATAGACAATAATCTAGCCTTTGACCATGATGTGTTTACAATAGTGAAGAAATCATTCTTAGCTGAACAACTTAAAAACAAAGGCATGGCATCTAGGTCTGAGGAGGTCATTGTTCCACTGTATTCAGCATTCATTAGACCTATCATTGAGTACAATACCCCTATTTGTATGTACCTAACCAGGCACATCCAACAGTTGGAACATTCACAGAGGTTCTTCACTAACAGAATACTAGATGTGAGTAACATGTCCTGTGCAGACTGCCTCAAAGTCCTCTCACTGTATTCTGTCTCCTACAGGTTGTTGAGGGGAGATCTATGTCTGACATACAAGACATTGTCAGACCACTCATGGACTTCCTGCATATCCTCAAAACAAACAGCACCAGAATTACCAAGTTCTAAAGACTTAACCCTTGCCTGTGGCAAACAGGACCTGCTGGACATAAAAGTATGTATTCCAAAGACTATCCTTTCTCTGGAACAGACTGCCAATCCATGTAAAGCCGAGTTCCTCCCTAGCCCAATTCAGGTGTAACTTGGACAACTGGATGGGGAACAGGAAATTCATACCTGGTTTGGCACCTATGTTTCTAATGGACACAGCCAGCCTGTAAATGATTCATCTCCCAAGCCTCTGCTTGTAAATGTTGCATCTCCCAAGCCCCTGTTTACACTTATCAAGGGTAGCTGAACTTGTCAGAGATTTGGGATGCATGGCTATGCTTAAAAAGGCCCATGCGATTGTTAGCCTAGTACACACCTATAAATCTATAGGAACGTACTAACAAGTGATCACGGGAGCCATACAATGCATAGTCACATACACCTTTAACGAAACAAAGTTCCTGCCACCATTTTCAAACATTTAACAGTGCTCAACTCCCAAACTGAGGGTGTCTATCCACCCAGTTATTTGGGTGGATGGAAGTGCTGGGGGAATAACTGCCAATTATTTCTCTGCCGAAGAAGGGCAAACTTTACCCTCATCAGATATGACAGGAGCAGAATTAGGTTAGGCACACTGCCTCACAAGCCTGCCCCATGTATGACACCAAAAGAGGACTCAGCAATTAGTTTTCTAATTCTTCAATAACTTCTTGACTTTTACCTTTTTTTAAGCATCTTTATGCTTCCTGTTCACATCAGGCTTATCAGTAGTCAAGTGTTAGATTCTTCAGCTTTCTTAAAGTCTTCAGTAAAACAAGTAACAGAAGCCTCTACTGATAAAGCAAGGAAATTGTGGTGTTCCACAAACGTTTTAAGATTCCTAGCAAGACTTTAACAAATATGCTCTGCAATGCTCAAAGAAATACACACTGATTCACCCTTAGAAGAAGCCCTTTAAATGTTAGTCTTTAAACACAATTTGGCTCCTTTAAGAGAAACATTTTTTTTCAAGATAACATATATAGAATATGCTCCAAAAATAAATGTAAAATACACCACAATGAACATAATCACACGTAGCTCAAAAAGACCAAAGAACTGTGGTGGTCACAGTACAGATTTTGAGCTAGAAGTGACTAACAGCCAAGCTATTATAAATAACAACTCACCTCAGGATGAAAATAACTGAGAAGGCATGGATTATATGTTGTTTTACAACTGGACTGTCTGTTGACAGCCTTGCCATAAAAGGGTAACAACATACCACACGTGGATATCCAACTGCTTTAAGATCTAATTGGAAGAATAAAGCTTACTCTAATTTAGTCAGAGGACAAATAATTGCAGTCCATGTAATGCATAAACCATCCATCAAATGACCACAAACATCAAAATTGCTGTGAATGAATCAGAGGGAGGTAACTACATACACCAAAGCCTCCACTAACCAAGTAACTAAATAGATTGGGCACAGTAATACAACAAAAATCCATTTTCTTTTTCATGGTGGGCAAGTAAGCTTCCCTGTCTTACATACAGTGGATATAAAAAGTTTTACTTTGTTGAAGCGCTTTTTGATTTAATTACAGCATTCAGTCTTCTTGGGTACACACCTGCCATCAGTTAAAGAGACTCTGATTAACCCCAAATAAAGTTCAGCTGTCCTAGTAGGATTTCCCTGACATTTATTCAGTTGCCTGCTACAGCAAAAGCCATAGTTCAAAGAGAGCTTACAAAGCATCAAAGGGATCTCATTTTTGAAAGATATCAGTCAGGAAAAGAGTACAAAAAAATGTCCACAGCATTGGATATGCCATGGAACACAGTGAAGACAGTCATCAAAAAGTGGAAAAAATATGGGACAACAGTGACGTTGCAAACAGACGTCCCTCCATAACTGATGAAAAGGCAAGATGAAAACTGGTTAGGGAGGCTGCCAAGAGACCTACAGCAACACTGAAGGAGCTGCAGGAATTTCTGGCAAGTACTGGTTGTGTACTACATGTGACAACAATCACCCGCATTCTCCATATGTCTGAGCTATAGGGTAGGGTTGCAAGACAGAAGCCTTTTCTTAAACATCCAGCAACAGCTAAAGTTTGCAAACCATACATCAAGTCTCCCAAAAGCATGTGGGAAAATGTGTTATGGTCTGGTTGAACTTTTTGGCCACAATTCCAAAAGGTACATTTGGTGCAAAAACCTCACTTCACATCACCAAAAGAACACCATCCCCACGGTGAAGCATGGTGGTGGCAGTATCATGCTTTGGGGTTGCTTTTCTTTAGCTGGAACTGGGGCTTTAGTCAAGGTGGAGGGAATTATGAACAGTTACAAATACCACTCACCTTTGGCCCCAAACCTTCAGGAGTCTGTTAGAAACCTGAAGATGAAGAGGAATTTCACCTTTCAATACGACAATGATCCCAAGCATAAATCAACATCAACAAAAGAATGGATTCACCAGAAGAAAGTTAAAGTAATAGAAGATCTGTGGGGTGACCTGAAGATGGCTGTGTACAAGAGATTCCCTCGCAATCTGATAGATTTGGAACACTTTTGCAAGGAAGAGTGCACAAATATTGCCAAGTCAAGATGTGCCATGCTGATTGACTCCTCCCCAAGAAGACTGAATGCTGTAATTAAATCAAAAGGTGCTTCAACAAAGTATTATTTTAAGGGTGTGCACACTTATGCAACCAACTTACTGTGCTTTTTTTTTTTTTATATTTTTCCCCCTAACAGATGTGTTTGTTTTTCAATTGAATTGTACAGGTTATAGGTCACATTAAAGGTGGGAAAAGTTTGAAATGATTTATTGTGGTCGCATTTTTTATATCACAAAAACCTGGCATTTTAACAGGGGTGTGTAAACTTTTTATATCCACTGTACACTAATTCCAAGACTGCACAAACATGAAGAAAGGAAAATAGTCGGTGCTATATACTATTATCTCTCTTCACTTTTCTGTGCTTGCATGATTCCACACTGGTGCCGTTACAACCAAACAGCACTTTTCAGTGATGGCGATTTTTGATCACTAGCACTACAAAGTAATTGAGGAATTTGTAAAGTTGGACCAGCTCAGCAAGGATTATCTGACTGGTCCCCTAAAATGGTGCACTGTTACCTACCATTGAAAATTATAATTTCCCCGTAACACATATCCTTATAATGAACATGTGACATAAAATAACAAGAATCTGTATTATCACATTGTTGGAGATGTGAAAACCATCAACAATATAGCTACAAGTAGCTCAATACTTTTAAAAACAGGTCTACACAGGAAATCTTCTGCATCAAGCTCCCTATCATAGACACCCACATCTTTATTAGTGGTGAAGGCCTCTACAAAGCAGGGCAGGCATTTCCATCAATTCTTTTCAATGAACCCTTCACTAATAATTATCTGCATTTTGATAGTTTTCACTCTAAGTATATGAAAGTTAATCTTTTCAAGGGACAAGCCATCAGATTGAGTAGAATGGTCAGTGATGACCATCAGTTTACAGTAGAGTTAGATGTTCTTAAACAGTTATTTATTAGCAGAGGATATTCTAGTGACATTCTAGAAGAGGCATTACAATATATTATAGAACAAAGGAATGATAAATATTCACCTATACTGAAAACTGGGTTCCAACAAAAGAAATTTAGTCAGGATGTGAATAGGGATGATGAGTTGAAATATGCATTTCCAATACCTATGAGTATCGATGGACCTACAATTAGAAAAGTAATAAAAGAAAATTGGAAAATTATCTTCGGTAATGAAGAATTAAATAAGATTATTGGGACGCAACCAAATTTTATTAATGAAAAAACTAGAAATTTAAAATAAATTTTGGAAAATGGACAGAGATGAGAGCCAGAATAGAGTTACTAAACATTTGGGAACATTTCCCTGTATAAATTGTAGACAATGTAGATTTATGATGGGTGTACAAAGTCATTATTACAAACATTTAAAATACACTAATAGCTAAGGATAGATATGATTGTCAGAGTGAAGGATTAGTTTATTTTGCAGTATGTTCTAACTGTGAAAATTTCTACATTGGAAAAACTATTAGAAAGTTAAGATACAGGGTTAGGGAACATTTATTGGCTATTAAGAAGAAAGACATGAGTAATGCGTTAGCCAAACATTCAGTGTCATGTGAAAATTTTAAGTTCACCTTCTTTGTAATTGAAAAGGTGAAAACAGACAAGTTTGTAAGTTCATTCAATCACTTTTTAGAAAAAACAGAATTGAAATGGCAAATTTGTTTAAGAGCTGATGTAATGCCTGGTATTAATGATGAGGTTTCTGTTAAAAGTAATTTAAATTATGTTAATTTTTAATTTAAATTTTCTTTGTTATGAATAGAACATAGTGTTTGTATATATTGTTAGTTTAGTTAAATAATTAATATTATTACAAAGTTTACACTATGTACATAGGTTTTCATTAGTAATTATTGTGTTAAAAAATGACAGTTTTGTTTGTCTGAGTGAATTTAAAATTGACATGTCCTTTTAAGGATTAACACTAGCAGGAAATTATGTTGATATAATGATGGTATAAAAGGAAATTATGTAAATGTTGGATTTTGTAGTTCTGAAGAAGTTCTGTAATAAACAGGACGAAAGTGCTAAATTTATTCTGGCTCCAGTGTGTGTTTTGTTTTTAAATGGTACCTTATTTTTCTGAGTTTTAATTGAGGAATTTGTAAAGCTGGACCAGCTCAGCAAGGATTATCTGACTGGTCCCCTAATATGGTGCACTGTTGCCTACCATTAAAAATTATGATCTCCCTGTAACACATATCCTTATAATGAACATGTGACATAAAATAAGAGTTTGTATTAACGCATTGTTGGAGATGTGAAGACCATCAACAACATAGCTACAAAGTAGCTCAATACTTTTAAAGACAGGTCTACACAGGAAATCTTCTGCAACATCAAGCTCCCTATCATAGACACCCACATCTTTATCAGTGGTGAAGGCCTCTACAAAGCAGGGCAGGCATTTCTATCAATTCTTTTCAATGAACCCCTTAAACCTGAATGAATTAAGACAGCTTTACAGAAATAGCGGATTTGCATTTAAGTAAATGCCCCTTACACCCTTTTTTCTTTGCAGAATTAGATTACTTGATGCTTGACTATTGACAATGCATTCCAACAACTGAGGTGAAGATAGCTGATAAAAAGAATGGATACCTACATAAAAGATCCCTGCTGCTCTCTAAGAAACACTTTAAAGTAGTTATATGACATCCACATCCAGTATGTAAGCAATCAGTGGAAACTTGTGACTGTTAAAACTATTCTGATTTCAAAATATCATACCCAGACTTTGCACCTGCCACTGCAATGTGTCTTCTTTTTAGAAAAATAACTAAACACCAGAGGTTGAACAATGATCTCAGCACAGCTGTTACCAAAAAAAAAAAAAATCAAAATTACAAGTTGAAACTGTAGCAAAAACTATGGCGAATCAAAAAAAAATTTGCTAAGAAGCAGGAAATAAAGGAGTATTATTATTATTATTATTATTATTATTATTATTATTATTATTATTATTATCCATACAGGCACAAATGACACTGAATGTGGGAGCCCCCCCCGGTCGCAAAAAAAAAGAGAGACAGAACACTGCCTGGCAGCCTGAAGTAAACCTGACAACTAGGATATTTATAATTAAAGTCAGAACTACTACCTATTTTCCCCAACAGTATAGCAATCTTTTTTTGTCATGATATTAAAACATGTTTTAATTTACAACTTTGCTGTTTACTCTGAGAAATCTCTGCAAAATTAAATACAAATTGAGGGTGTAGACTATCAAATCATCCAAGAGAAAACCTATTTAAAGGGAAACAACACAATCCGATAAAAATCACTTTATTGCTGAAACAGTAATTTGCACTGAGCAACAGAAAACATATTTCCTTCCTATGTAAGAAATCTTGTATCACTGTAAGAAAATAACATTTCTAACACAAATGTCTAAAACCATGTCACATAGTCCAAAGTTTTCATTCTGAAATCCAACAGCAGATACAACTGCACTGCTCATTTATGAACTACATTAAGGAAAAAAATTAAATTATACAGCACACCTTAAGTAGCATTTTCATTACACAATGCTCAGAGATATAGGTGCATACGCATGCACCCTTATGACGTTTGAACTACACAGTGCTAAAGGTAAATTGTTTCTCATCTTATTTGACTTCACAGCAGTCTGATTTCTGACATCATGCAACTGCTTTCCAGTTTTCTCTTTGGGTCAGTGATTTAATTCTCATGACATTCACCAAGTCTGATGTATCCAGTCAACGGACGAAGTCACCAGCTTCAAAAGGGAACTTGTTTCATATGAGCCTTGTTTGTTCCTTAAAAGTCAGAGTCATATTGCCAACTTCTTGGTTGCCCCCAAATAATCAAATTTCCTTCTTGAAGTCAGGTTATTTTTGTCATAGATGCAAATCCAATCTGCCTAGCACCTTATACACAATCACGTTCTCCCTCTATTTTATTTTATTAGAAACTAGAGTCTCAAGTTTTTATTTATTTATTTAACATTTGTTGACCGGGAAAGTCCAACTAGGTTCTGAGAGCCTGTTTTCAGCGAAGGCCCGAGGAGAAATGCTCCAGATGGGAGATGGGAAATGCTTATCTTTGCTTTGCAAAGATTTGCTTGTGATCTTGTGTGTTATCTTGTTGTTGTTATCTTGTGTGTTATCTTGTGATACAAGATATCACAGTACTAAAAAACTTACATGTGAGCATAAGCAGATGATAAACAGATGGGAAATGCTCAAGATGGGTGGAACAAATCAATGTAGTACAAACCATAATGCTTTTACAAAGCAAATGTAGCCTATTATATTTGCTCAAGCCACTTTGTTCAAATACAAAATGCAATTTCAGTCTTCTAATAACCAACTGTCAGCATCACAATAAAAATTCTATAAAGATGGTAGGTAGAGAGACAAAAAATATATATGCAATGTGACTGCTGCAAAAATCATCTTTTTCGAGTTAAAACGGATACTATGCCACAGAAAATGGAAACATTAAAGTCATAACACATTCAGGGAGGAGTGATCAGTCATATGTTTTGCACAAGCAAATGTGATGCTGAACTGACTGCATTAAAATGAAGTCAGTCTACAAACATGAGAAAAAAAATCAATACGGATCAGTATTAAATACAAACGTGCTACAACTTGGCTAGCTCCTTTTCTGCTCCCTTTAAACATCAAAACAGTAGTTTTCTGTACTTCTGCAGACTTATCGCTCCAGTTTATTTTGCCTGTTGTGTATGTGATAGTTCTGGATGGAGCTTAATCACTAAACTCAAGAAAAAAAGTCATCTGAAGTTCATTTCTGCAAATTCCTCTCCCACTCCAGGAATTAATTGTGGGCTTCGCGACAGGGCCCAGGACACTCTGACAACAATTCTTTCCTGTCTGAAGAGTACAAAAACATAAAACAAAATACACAATTACACTTTGCCATACTTTCATACTACAGTAAAAAAATGATGATTACAAGTTCTTAAAGAGATTACAATTAGTGTACACCAGAAAAGTACTGTTCGTGGGCAATAACACTTCAAAGTTAGCAGCATGTTTTTCAATTTCCTTTCCTGACATCTAGCATAAAAGCACTAGACCAATGGTTAATAGGTCGTTTTCTTCTTGGCTGGAACCTTCATTTTGTAACGAGCTCAGTTCACAAGACAACAGAATTTTGTCTAAGTAGTTTTGGCCTGAAATCTGCTTTTATTTCGCCCAGCCATAGTTTTTAACATATAAAATAAGTATAAATGGCACGGGCAACAAAACCTTGAGATGCGAAAGTACTATCCAACAAATGTCTGTCTCTAGCCTCAGTGTGTTCCAATGGAACACACCAAGTGACTGATACGATACATACTATTATACTTTAGTCATTCTCATAATACTGTCACTGTATATCGAACATCCAGTTCTTGGCCCAAGCTCTCATGTATGGGTTACATCACTGTCACAGCATCCAAACAGCAGAGTTTTCCTAGTAGTTACCAATGTCTGAGTCTGAGTCGGTGCTGTGGTGACTAGAAGCTTTTGCTCCATAAATCCAAGTAATGTTGACAAGAGGGCTTTAGGTTTTGTTGCTTCTTTAGCAGGACAGTAGTCTCTGCTGTCACTTGAACATTCTAAGTAATAAACTGATCAAAGTCTGAACATTTGTGACTGTTTAATATCAGTTAGGGATATTCTTCAGTGTTTATGTTGGAAAAGGTGTCAGTTATGGCTTTTATTAAAAAAATAAAATAAAGATTTTGTTTGCCCCTGCTGTCCATCTATCATCAGCACCTTCCAGCTAACCATTTCATCAGTTTCTCATCTCTGGATTAAGGGTTGACTAAGAGGGATTATCATTTAAACAGCTTTCAGGAGTGGTTCAGAGTTTTCTTAAGGCCCTATCCACTGCATATACCTGGTAAAGGCCTATGGAGGGGCAGAGAATGGGGTGACCATGGAGAACATCCCTCATTTCTGCAAGAAACATTTGCTGCAAGAAACATTTGCTCCAAGCAGCCTGCCCTTTTCCCTGAAGCTTTCCTGTCTCCACTAGGAGAAATAAAACCCCTCTGTGTGCCCTGAATAAGAGTACCCCCTCACTTTCCCCTTCAGAAAAGCAAGAATGACACATCCCTTCACTCCCCTCCCAGCTCCTCCAGTGATGGGGCTACTAACTGAACACCAAACACTTAGAGTCACAGTCCGTGCTCCATCCCTCTGCGCCACAGAACCAGGACCAACATTTTTAGTCTGTAATTCCTCTGAAAGAAAGCTCACAGAAAATGTTGTGCCTTGTTAGGTGCCATCACATTTAAAACTATTACTAAAAATTCAGTTCTAAACATTACAACATAAATTGCATGAGTTCCCACTGTTGGCTCTGTGCTTGTCTTTTTTAAAACAGACAAACTAACACATCATTAATCTAAAATGCAAAACATTTTTTACGTAGCGGTTTCAGAAAGTTTTTGAAAAAAAGGCATTCTAATTCCATCTGCTTTTTTTACCAACATGGCATAATTTTGGGCCGTGTCCCCTATGTTTTGCAGTTGTCAGAGACTAGTTTCACTAAGGCAGTCAAAACTGAAAATAAAATGTTTATTTTTTTTAATGCCTATAAGAAAGCACTAAGGAAGCCTTGAACATTTGAAAAAGTATTGTTCTCAGACAAAGAAATGGCTTAATATTCTATTCCCTGCTCCTTGGAAGAAATGGCTTAATATTCTATTCCTAGTTCCTCTGAAGAAATGGCTTAATATTCTATTCTTAGCTCCTTTCAATGATAAAATGCTTCTTCTACATTGCTGATGCTGACAATCAGAAAATGGCAAAGCAGCACTCTAGTATTCACGAATCATACAGCATCTACATCCTACAAGACATGATGTAGGTCAACTCTGGCTAATGGTGCCATCTTCAATAATCAAAAATCCTTTTAGTGCTATACTATAGCTCACAACAAAGCTCTTCTAAATGATGTCTGCATGTTGTAGAAAATGAGAATTTCTTCTACAATTCTCCCTTCAACAAAGAAAATGAAGTGGAATAGAAGGTGGACAAAGTGCTACAATACAGAATTCAAGTAAAAATCTTCTCCTTGATGGCTGTGATCGATCTACCATGAATAAGGAAGACATATGTCCAGGGGAAAAATTCTATAATGCAAAATACTAATCAAAAACATAGCAGAAAAATGTAAAGTATCCTTAGAAAGGGACATGTCACTGTTCCAGAGTCTTTGTTGTAAGAAAAAAAGTCCAACATATAACAGTTTACATCTTTCTGTCTCATTACAGCCGAGTGACGTCTCCAGGCGTTTCTGCAGTTACACCCTACTGCTCCTCTAGGCGTCAAATATTGCCTGTTCATATTTGCATTAATAATTCCAAAACCATGTTACATACAAGGTATCGGAAAATTTTATCTTGAAGCATACATGATAGCAAACACAATTGTATTGATATATGACCTCTGTCAATGGGTATTTGTTAAAAATGTAAGGTGATAACTTCAATTTTTAAATGCTGAAGCCACACCCACTAGGAGTTAAAGGTACACACTCAAAAGAGCTCTACTGGAGGGAATGAGTCATCCAAAAGCAACAAAACGTATAACAGTAAATTGCCAAATTCTCATTTCTTTCTCTGACAGATGGGACAGTGATCTTGGATTTGGAAGATGCTATGAAATACTAAAAAAAGTAAGGATGACTAAAAATATTTAAGAAGCTCTTTAGAGATTGTTTTGCTGCTGCTGCTGTATTTTCTATTTTCTGCTTCTGCTACTGTTGTCAATAACAAATATGTACCTTTAAATAATAAGAAACTATGCATTAATGAGATTGCTCTAAATAATTAATTGTGTAATTGATTTATTGGAGTGATGAAGTTATAAATTAAATGCACACTGAGCATGACATTGTCTTGATAAAGCCTGGGAGAGCCCGGGCGAAAGCGCTTGACTGAATTTTGTGTTTTTTAATTATTTTTCGTGAACATTTACTTGTGGATTTACATCAAATTAAAGCAGAGTTTTTTACAAACTATCCGGTTCCTGGTGATATCTTTGGTCGTGAGCTTGTGGATTTGGAAGATGCTTAATGGCATGCACAAATCTGCACCACTTATGGTACACCTCAGATTTATTTTCAGCTCAAAGTATGCCCTTTTAGTCTAGACAACGCTCTTAAAAAAGTTTCAAAATGTTGGATACCTGTCACAGCAGTTTTGAGAAATCAAGGTTGTCAAATGAATCCAAACATGAGTGATTGTACTCAAACTCAGTTTTAGTATCATATCCTAAATCCAGCAGTCATTATCCTTCAGAATCCAATGGACTTGCCATCAACAGCAATTAAAAAAAAAAAAAAAAAAAAAAAAAAAAAAGAGCTGGCACCCTAATTCCTAATAAAATGTTTTCACAAGAACCATATTCACCACTTCAGGAGATGATTCTCCTGACTTAGGAAAGAATTCAAGACATGGACATTCTATTCTATTCTACTCAGTGTCCAAACATGACTCCCTTGTCCGGAAGTATGTTTCTCAGAATCCTGGGTCGCAGGCATTCTAGTATTCAATTAATTAAAAAAAAAAATGCCAGATTACAAATATGAAAAATTCAGTCCTACTTACAGAATCTTTGGGACAAAAACACTCCTTGGAAAACACCCTTCCCATAATTTTAACTCTAATAAAGCAAATATTCTTTTAGTGAACATGTATGGATAACTGCTGATAGGCCAATTCTCTCCTTTTCTGCCAAGTCTCAAGCAAAAGATGCATTTGACAGAGGCCTTGGACTACACATGAACGAATAAGTTATTCAAAGTTAGTGGTTTCCAGCTTACCTAAATGTGTTACATAAATAAGAGAGATAGATGACGGCAGTGGAACTGGCAATCAAGCCATTCTGGACCCAGGGGTTCTAAACACAGCAACAATACAATGGAGTGCATACATGGGGAATGTCGCTGTTTGTCTTTTGGCTTTTCCCGGTTAGGGGTTGCCACAGCGGAACTCCACTCCGCTAATGATTGGCAGCGGATTTTTACAGTGTTGAGTTGCCAACCCGACGCCCAACCTTCAAAGAAGGCATACCCAATCACGCAAGCACCTACCTGCATGTCTTTAAACGTCATGTGACTGTGGGGAGGATATGCAGACTCCACACAGAAGGCGATTCTTATAATGTATGTAGGTTGGCAACAAGGTTACAGATTCTCTCAACTTTGGGCATTCAGCTAAAAAGCTGTCTACCTTTCAGGTGACTGCAACTCACTAGGAGAAAGCTTAAGTCAAAAATTTCATATGGAACACAAGCACCTTTGTTACTCAAAGGCTTTCTCAGATTCGCAAAAAAGGGGGAGTACCTATGAAAGATCTATTTTCCTTACCTCTCAATTTTCTTAGTTCTTGACAAAGGAGAAAGATGATCTGATTAAAATGGGATAGAAGAGATTCTATACATTTACATACTAATTCTTTTAGCTCAGAGTTCTATTACAGGTTAAAAAGTTCCCAGTTAATTCTAATATCTCTATTACCAAGACAACTAAAAAACACATTCTTAGTGTAAAAGATATCAAGGATACGACCAACCAACTTGCTTTCAAGACTGAACGGCACCTTCCACATGCCATGACTACTGATGTGCTCGAGGAAGCTGTGTAAAAGCAGGGGTTAAGGCGACAGAAACTTGAGAGCTTTCATGTCTCAAGAAGGTAAGCTGGAGCCCTGAAAGCAAAATGCTAGTAAAGAAAAATAGAACATATATACATATGTAAGAGTACACACATCCATGCCCTGGCAATGCACCTAGAGAATAACAAGGGGGGTGGAAGGAGGGGATGGCTCCTTGACAGTGATCCATTAAAATATCTACTGTTATGGTAAATTTACTTACACAATTGTATTATGTTCAGTAGCCTAAGCTATGCAGGTAGATTGCCATGTTTAAGATTGCCTAGGGAGTAGAAAATAATTTTCAAATCCAGGAACCACTGAAGAATGGTCCTACCAAAGCCTGTTCTGGATCTAGAAAAGGAATCCAGTTTGTAATGCCTTGTGCAAGTATGTACAGAGGACCAAGCTGCTAACTCTGGAATATTTCTAGAGCCCCCCCTTTCCAAAAATCCACAAAAGAAGCCAAAGCCCTGGTAGTGTGCGTCTAAGCCTGGCAAGAAGTGGACTGTCATGTTGAGAATAGCAGAAATAGCATGAGATAACCATGTAGAAATGGACTGCTTTGACACTAGTTGACCTTTACTGATTACCTTCATAGGAAGCGTATACCTGATCAGCCTTCCTGAAGGAGTTTGTTCTATAAAATTAGAATCAGAGTTGTCTGTGGACATCTAAGAGTATGTAAGATTCCCTCCCCCATTGTTTTTAGGTCCTGAAAGGAATACAGTGAGATTAATATATTGGTTCAGTTTAAACTCTGAAACCACTTTAGGCATAAAAAAAGAAGTTATGTACTCACCATAACATTCCATGTGTGTTGCCCATCTTCTCCTTCATTCTTGCTAGGTTGGGTTCGGATCCAATCCTCAGATCTGTCTCAGTCTTATCTTCAAGCTTGAGGCTCTCTGCCAGCTCGTGGCTAAACTCCTATCTCAGCATGCACTAGGACCATCCTCAGATCTTGTTTGCTAGGGTTAAGGTTATTTGAAAGAAATAACTAGAGGTTGATGAAGAAGGTCAGAGATCACGGAAAACCAATTTGTAGACTTTGTCTACTAGAAGTGCAAAATGGTAGGGGGATGGAGGGTGGGATGTAATAATGAAGGCAAAGATGGACAGCACACATGGAACGTAATGGTGAGTACATAACTTCTTTATGTGGTGTTGTCCTATCTCGCCTTCATTCTTACTAGGTTGGAACAGCATCCTTAGCACCATTCGTCTTGGGTGGCTCAATTTACATACTTATTTTATTTATTTTGCATTTGCTGACCGGGTTTGTTCGACTGAGCTTAATAGCCCTTTTTCAGTGGAGGCCCTAGAGAAAAGCTCCAACATAGTTTAACAGACTATCATCTAGAGTAGTAATTAAACAAGACACATAATATATACAAATACAAAAAAGCATAAAATCATATACAGTTTAAAAAATGTTCTCATCATACAGAGTAGTATTTAATCTTAGTTGTAGTAAGTAGAAGTGAGAAGTGGAAATAGTAGACAGGAGAGAAAGGAGAAAGAGCAAGTGGAGAAATAGAAAAGGATTAGAGAAAGGTTTATGGGGGATGACTACACTGGCAGATCCATTTAGTTTGCAGGATTGTTTAGTAGCAGTCTTAAATTGTTTTAGTTGCTGAAGTGACCTGATTTCGAGTGGTAGACTATTCCAAGCCTTGGTGGGATTGAAACTGTAGAGATTATGGCCTATTTTAGCATTAGGTTTATGGATTTGCATAAGGCCTTGGATGGAACTTTGGAGGGATCTTGTTGGGGTGTAGTGGGAGATTAGAGATGACAGAGTCGGGCAGTAAGTAGGTTTCTAGAGAATAGAGTGAATGATGTGAGACTGAGTAAGTAGGTGCAAGTTAGGTAATTCTAGTCAATTTAATTCTTTCAATGAGGGACAGTGGTGGGACTTACATGCACTCTGTGAAGCAAATCTTGCTGTCTTGTAAGTTGTTTCTAGTTTGGCTAGCAGTCCAGTGTTGAGGTTAGTTAGAATTTCAGAACTACAGAGTAAAGTGGGTATGAGGTAAGAATTAGATAGGGTTAACTTGGCTTTTTTGTTAAGAAATTTCTTGTTATGGTACAAAAGTCCTAGCTTCTGATGTGTTTTCCTAATGCAGTTATTGATATGTAAATCAAACTTTAAGTGATCATCTATAGTAACACCTAGGAGTTTTGTGCTGCTGTCTACCTGTATTGGAGTGCTGTTTAGGGACAATATTGAGAAGGAAGATTTGATATAGTGAAGATTTTTAGGGAGAAAGAATAATAGTTTCGTTTTTTTTTTGGGGGGGGGGGGGGTTGAGAATAAGTTGGTTACCAGATAGCCAGTTTTCTACAGAGATAAAGGAGGTCTGTGTAACTGAGATGAGTTCAGCTGGAGAGTCAGTGATAGTGATAACTGTAGAGTCATCTGCATATTGTATGAGGGATGACTCAGGACAGGAAGAGGAGAGAAGATTGGTAAAGATATTGAAAAGTAGTGGACCAAGGATGGAGCCTTGTGGAACACCCATTTTAACAGAAGGAAGAGGGGAGTGAACTGAAAGCCATTTTGTTGACTGGTAGCGATCAGAGAGGTAAAGTACAGTTTTGTACCTACCATAAATGTAGATGTTAGAGTGTAGACACTGCTGCAGTTATTACACTTGGGTTATCCTGCCGTCAGGCGGTTCCCCAGCTGGCCTGAGTTCCAAAGTCTTGGTCCGACGTCGGTTGCTGTCACCTCCTCCCTGAAGTCAGTGCGACAGGGGTATATAAGATGCAGCCGACGCCATTTTCTTCAGTTTTTCTTGCCCCAGATGTCAGGTGCCCCCAAATAGGTAGGCAATTCAAATTGCTAATACAACATACATAAGAAATGCAAACAACATACTTTCAGCTACCAGCAAATACTCCCCATAGGTAGTAAAAGGTAGAGGAACTAGGTACGTACTAGCCAGTAAGAGGGGAAGGAGGTAGGGTAACCTGGACTGCAGAGGGGAAGGAGGGAGGGTAAACTGGACTGCAGCAGTGTCTACACTCGAACATCTACATTTATGGTAGGTACAAAACTGTACTATGTTCATCGTGTGACACTGCTGCAGTCATTACACTTGGGTAGAATCCAAAAGCTGAGGTAGGGTGGTTGATTCTATAAGGCATTAGGGGTGGCTATAAGGCCCTGCAGCACTGCAGAGGCGAAGCCAGCTCTGGATTTAGAGTATAGAGGCAGATGGTAATGCTTGGTGAAGGTATGCACAAAACTCCATGTTGCTGCTTCCAAAATATCCTTGGTAGGTACTCCTCTGAAGTAGGCAGCGCCCTGGTGGAGTGACATCTAATGCTGTTAGGCACAGGTTTTCCATGGTGCGTATAGCAGAAACGTATGTAATGTCCTATCCATTTGGAAATGGTCTGTTTAGAAATAGCTTTTCCCTGTGCTGCTGCAGCATATGCTACCAATAATTGCTCATATTTTCTGAAAGCTTTGGTTTTGTCCAAGTAGAAGCGTAACTGCCTGTGAATGTCCAATGAATGCAGTAGTCTTTCCCCTTTATTCTGTGGTTTTGGATAAAAGGTAGGCAAGTGAATGGTTTGGTTTACAGACACTTGAAACTACCTTAGGCATAAACGTAGGGTTAGTTCTTAAGGACACCCTGTCCTGGTGGAAAATGAGGAAAGGTTCCACTGCCATTTATTTATTTAAATTTGTTGACCGGGAGTGTCCGACTGGATGTAGGTCCATTTTCAGCGGAGGCCTGGGGAGAAAAGCTCCACAGTAAAATAAACAGACAGTAGTTACACTGGATTGCATAGTGATTAACAATTTAACATAGCAATTACTTACAACATATTTACAGATGAAGAACATAGTACATCAGTAGACAACAAGAATCTATATGTGAAGTACATAACAGACATTAACAAATGTTACAATGAGAAGTTCCTGCTGTATAATAAGTACTAGGCTTATGAGCATCTGAGCTTGCTATAATCAAGGTAGTTAGTGGAGTGGAAAGAAAGGTAGTGGTTGGATGGGGTGGATGATATTAGAGTGGGAGTTGCAAGGGCATAGCCAGCATGTTTTTAGGTGCACTTTTAGTAAAGTTTTGAAGTGGGTGCATGATGCCATTAGTGCCTGTAATTCTGAAACTCTTTTTGCAGAAGTTATTGCCAGGAGCAGAGCAGTTTTCCAAGAAATGTATTTTTATTTTGCCGTGCTAGCTGGTTCAAAAGGAGGTAAAGTTAATTTTTCCAAAACAAAGTTGAGGTCCCAAGTTGGAGTAGGTGTTCTACGGGGCGGTCTTATGTTTTTAGCCCCTCTGAGGTACTGTTTTAGCAAAGGATTAGAGAAAATTGGTGGATCCATCATGTAATGTGCAGAGATGGCAGAGGCGTGGGTCTTGATGGACGAAAGGGAGAGGCCTTTGTCCAGCATCTCAGTCAAATATTGTAGTATCGGAGGAATGTTTGGCACAAGAGGATCAAGGCTGAGAGCCTGGTTCTAGGCACAGAATCTCATCCATTTATCAGAGTAGGCTTTCCTGGTGCTAGGCTTTCTGGCCTCCAGAATGACATCCATAACTGCTTTGGAGAGAGGCATTGCTTGTGTGGCTAGGAAATCTTCCATGCAGCTAGGTTTAGTGTTTTTAGCTGGCTGTGGAGTAACTGATTGTTGTGCTGAGACAGCAGATGTGGTATTTGAGGCAAAATCCAGGGTGGTCCTTGTGCTAAGTTTTTTAAGATTGGGTACCAGTGCTGGCGTGGCCAGTCTGGTGCACTCAGGATAATTTTTGGCTCTTCTTGCCTGGCTTTTATGAGTACCTTTGGGAGAAGAGGCAGTGGTGGGAAAGCATATACTTGTAGGTTTGTCCAGCTGAATGAGAGGGCATCCACTTTCCATGCTTGCGGATGGTAACTCCTTGTGCAGAATTTCTTTAGCTGGCAATTCATTGGGGAGGCAAACAGATCTATGTCCAGGCTCCACCATTTCTTTGTTATCAATCTGAATATTTGAGGATTCAATTCCCATTTGTGGGGATCCATGATATTTCTATTTAAGTCGTCTGCCAGTGTGTTTTTCTCTCCTGGCAGGAATTGTGCTTGTAGTTGAATTGATAGTTTACAGCTGTGTTCCACAAGGTCATGGTTTGTCTGCAGATGGGGTAGGAGTGAGTGCCCCCTTGCTTATGTACCACATAACTGTGGTGTTGTCTGTCTTTAGCAGTAGTTGTCCTGGATGCAACAGGTCCTTGAAAGCTATAAGGGCATTTTGTACAGCTAGCATCTCTTTTTGATTGATGTGAAGATGCCTTTGTTCTGCGGGCCACTTGCCCTGAATACATTTTCCTGCCATGTGTGCTCCCCCAGGCGTAATCCGATGCATCTGTTGTCAGTGTTTGCCTGGCTGTGGGTTGAGTGAAAGGCTGTCCGTTGTTGAGGTGACAAGCTTGAGCCCACCATCGAAACTCCTGTTGAAGGCAAGGTATTAGTGGTATAACTGTTTCCAAACTTTGACAGTGTTGAGACCATACATTCTCTTTAGGTACCATTGTAGTTTCCTCATATGCAGTCTGGCATATGGAATTAGTAGTATGCAAGATGCCATGAAGGCCAAGGCCTGCAGAATTTTTCTTGCAGGGAGTTGGGTCTTTATTGCCATCAACTGAAAGTATTGTGTCAGTTGCCCTTGCTTGTCAGGCGTGAGAAAAGCCATCTGGGCCATTGTGTTCAAGCTGGCACCCAGAAATATTATCTCTTGTGAGGGCACTAGTTTTGATTTCTTTTCGTTTACTGTGTACCCCAGGCAACTTAATAACTTTTTTACAAACGCCAGATGCTATAGAAGAATGTCCTTGCTCTCTGCTTAAATCAGGCAGTCGTCCAGGAATGGGTAAATTTGAATTTCTTTTTGTCTGCAAAATGCAATTACTGGTGCCAGGCACTTCGTGAGGACCCTGGACGCAGTAGATAATCCAAAGGGCAGTGCAGAGAATTGATAGTGCATTGGACCAGCTAAGAACCTGAGGTATCTTCTGCAGTTTTGTCTGATAAGGACATGCAGGTATGCCTCCTTGAGGTCCAAAGTCACGAGGCAAGCTTGCTTTCCCAGCATGGGAAGAAGCTGCTGTAATGTCAACATTTTGAATTTCGGAACATCCAGGTAAGTGTTTAGTTTAGAAAGATCCAGAATGGGCCTCCAGGCTTTGTCTTTTCTGGGAACCAGAAAGAGTCTTGAGTAAAATCCTTGCCCTTGTTCCTGTGGTGGTACCTTTTGAATAGCTCCCATGTTCATGAGTGCCATCATTTGATTTTTGGGCCTCTGCCCATTGATTTAGTGGCAGATTTGGCAATCCTTTTAATCTTGGCAGAGTGTGAAAGTGGAACCTGTAACCTTTTGAAATAATATTGAGAACCCATTTGCCTTGGGTGATCTTATGTCAATTGTGACAAAAAAGTGCCAGTTTTCCTCCCAAAGGGGCTGCCAAGAGTGAGTTGTTTGGCAGCTGGAGTGGGAAGTCATTGGGGCTGTTTTTTATATGGTTGGTGCCTGTCTTCCCCTTCTTTCTGGCCTGATGCACCCCACTGTCAAGGCCTGTAAGGACCTTGTGGTTGACCTCTTACCTCTTGGCCGTCTGTATCTTCCCCTTTGAGGTCTGTCATTAACTGGAAAGGACCAATTCTTTGTTGGCCAGTTTCTACTAAATCGAGGAGGCTGAACCTGTAAGAAATCCTTCACTGTTTGCATAGATTTTGCCTTATCCTCCATTTTCTTTAATACCTCTTCTGCCGTAACTCCAAATAAAACATCCTGCTGTAAAGGTACATCCAGTAATTTAGCTTTAACATGACCTGGTAACGTATGTTCTTTTAACCATGCAGGTCTTCTAATGACAGAGCCTGTAACTGCTGCTTTGCATGAGGCCTCTAAAGAATCAAAACCACATTGCAAAGTATGCTTTACCACTTGTTCAGCGGCATGCAATAAATCCTGCATTTCTTTAAAATTAGGAGGATCTGTATCTGGAAGCATTTTTTGTTTCAACTGAGACATCAAAAATTGCTGCTATTTTTAGCATGTGAAACTGGCAATTTAAGGCTCTCATTGCCAAAGTTGCAGACGTATATACTTTCTTTCCCCATCTGTCTAGTGCTCTGGAATCTCTGTCAGAGGGAACTGGGTTCTTTTCTGAGGCTTTAACCCCTTTGGGTCCCTGAGAAATAGTTTCAGGATCAGCAACATGGCTTTTATACAGAAATTTGTGCGAGTCAGGGAGACTGTAATATCTGTCCGGTTTAAGTGGAGCTGGAAGTAAGGAATCAGGATTTAAGCTGGATTCAGTGTACACATCATCCACAATATCTAGCAATGGCGGAATAGCCAGGGGTCTGTGTTGAGTTAATAATAGGAAGTCTCTGAGCCTTTTGTTGGATTCTGAATAATCCTGGCCTTCCTAATGGAAATGTTCCCTCATGGTATGTAAGGTTTCCCCCAAAGGAGTAGTCCTCAGGCGGAGAGGCTGACGGAATAGATTCCACAGCATCAGAATCCTCATAAGGGGGTAAAGAATATCCCAGGTCTGAGGATGAATCTGAGGAAATGGACCCCTGGTCGGATGAATCATAATCTGCATCCTGTCTAGGCCTTTTATCAGGTGGGGATGGGAACCCCTGATCAGAGTGATTAGGTCTTCGGACATTTTGAGCATTTGTTTCTTAGGCATGGAGGCCTGCCCTGGAGAATGATGTGCTTGTTTCTTAGTTTTTAAAGGAGGCTTTGACTTAGAAGAGGGTTTAATGCTTAGCTGAGTAGGTCTGAAGACACCCTCTGAAGCTGCGGGTAGCTCAGGTACTCTGGATCCCTCTGTAGGATCGGTATCGGTCTGCTGAAAAGCTAGTGCGTCCGAAGGCCCAGCCATCTCCACGTGGGGGTCGGGGGCGGCCTGTGGCTCTGCAGAAGTGGTCGTCAGGGGCTGCGAAGGTGCCTCACTGAAAACCGGAGAACCGGTGACTGGCCTAGAAGAGGCTTCGTCAGTTTTGGGCCTCGGATGCCTGTCCTTGTCTTTGCGCTTTTTATGAATACCGTTCGTTGGAAGTTCCAATGGCATGGTATAATTAAATTTTCTGCCAAAGTAATGTCGGGCAAAATCAAACCGACGTTTAATAGTGCGCTTATTAAACCTAGCACAAAACCGACAACCAGTAACGTCGTGGTCTGGGCCTAGGCATGGGATACAATAAGAATGGAAATCCTTATGAGGTATTTGCTTCCCACAAGAAATACAGTTATTAACTTTTACTGACATTGGTCTGAGGCAAGAAAAAGTTTCCCCAATGGGGTACTTCGCTTTGTAGAAGACTTCGGTTCTGGATTCGCAATGAAAATCTCAGGAGTAGGCCGACTGGCACTTGCGAACTGCTTTTTCTTCGGGCACCACGCGGCAAGAAAGACTGAAGAAAATGGCATCGGCTGCATCTTATATACCCCTGTCACACTGACGTCAGGGAGGAGGCGACAGCATCCAATGCCAGACCAAGACTTTGGAACTCAGGCCGGCTGGGGAACCGCCTGACGGCAGGATAACCCAAGTGTAATGACTGCAGCAGTGTCACACAATGAACATCTGTGAAACCATGAGACAGTAGCAGGTGAGAAATTAAGGGTAGTGAGTCTGTGCAGAAGAAGAGGGTGACAAATGGTGTAAAATGCTTTAGAGAGGTCTAAGAAAAGACAGGAAATAAGTTTATTATTGTCTCTGGCAAGTGAGACAGAATTAAAGGAGGACAGAAGAGCTGTAGTTGTGCTGTGTTTGGGATGAAAGCCATGTTGAGTCGATGTGAGTAGATTTGCTTGAAGTAGGTATCGCATTACTTGTTTGGGTATGCATTTTTCTTGAATTTTGGAGAGAGGCAAGAGTATAGCGATGGGTCTAAAGTTGGATATTTCAGTGGAGTTACCTCCTTTATGTATAAGAAGGGTGTAGAACTGTTTCCAAATAGTAGGAACAGTAGACACAGAGATACAGCAATTTATTAGTATGGAGACTGGAAGAGCAAGGGGATCAGCAACGATCTGTAGGAAAGAAGAGGGGATATTGTCTACTGATGTGGAGCATGGTTTAATTTGGATAGCAGAGATTTTATAAAGTTGGTAGAAACTGGTTTTAAGGAGAATTTATTTGTAGTGTTATTTTTTTGGAGCCGAGTCTGAGCTGTTCAATTTATTTTTATGAACAGCTAGGTTAGAGATGGGGTTGAGTAGTTTGGATACTGACTCAATAAAATAAGAGCTGAAGATGGCGACAGTTTCCTCATGTGTTTTGTTACGGCAATGATTTGGACAGCTTGGGGAACCTGGGTGTACTACTTGGTTTATTGAATTCCAGAACTTTTTGGGATTAGATTTAAAGGTAGAGGGTGGGAAAATATTCCTCAGAATCGTGGAACCAAAGGAGACTCTGTTCCTGGAGACCAAATTGACTTTCTAATGAGTGATAAAGGTATGTGGTTTTGCCCATGTTGCTGCAGCACAAATGGTATCAATTGGTAGTCTAGCCAGAAATGCTGGAGGCTGCAATGGCTTTTGTAGAGTGGGCTTTAACTCTTCTAGGGAGATCTCTATTTTGAGACTTATAGATAAAAGTTATGCAATCTGAAAGCCATTCTGAAAGTATCACCTTGGAGACTGTACTGACTGAAAGGAAACAAATACCTGATCAGATTTTCTGAACTCTCTAGTTCTGTATAAGTAAAAATGTAACTGTCTATGCACATCCAGTTGATGTAACATGCATTCTGCCTTGTTTTCTTAATTTGGAAAGAAGACTGGCAGCTCTGTAGGTTGGTTCAAATTTGATTCTGAGCATACTTTGGACAAAAAGGAAGGGTTTGTTCATAAGGACACCCTGTCCCTATGGAAGAGTACGTAGGGGGGGGCTTTATAAACAAGGCTTGCAACTCTGACACTTTTCTAGCAGAGGTGATTGCTATCAAAAGAATAATTTTCCATGTCAAAAACTTGATCTCGCAAGATGATGCTGGTTCAAAAGGGGGAAAAAATTAAACGAGACAGAATGAAGTTTAAGTCCCATGGTGCTGAAGGGTCCCTAATAGGTGGTCTTAATACTAAAGTGCCTTTAAGAAATGCTTTGAATAGTCTATGAGACATAATGTTGAGGCCAGATTCACTTAGATGAAAACTGGAGATCGGTGCTAGCTGAACTCTATCGGTAGCTGCAGCTGGACCTTCCTTGAATAGTTCTGCTAGGAATTCTAAAATGGACTTTGACTGGGGCAGAAAAGGGGTCAATGTGGTTATGAGAAGCCCATAAGGAGAATATTTTCCATTTGCTTCTATATAACTTTCTTGTCAAAGCGTTAGGAGAATAAATTATTGTGTGTTTAACTGCTGAAGAGAGGTAGGAAACCTGGTTATTGTTGGAATCGAGCAGCCATGCTGTCAATTTGAGGGTCTGAAGGGATGGATGGAGCATTCCTGATGCACGAGTCAAAAGGTCTGGAACCGGGTCCAGAATCCAAGGCTCCTCCTGAAGATGAGGCCACAGGAAGAACCATATTTGACGAGGCTAGTATGGGGTGATAAGTATCAAGTTCCTTCTCAAGCAATTGGCTTTCTGAAGTATTTTGGCTATTAGTGGATAGTGGGGAAAAGTGTAAAGGAGACCCAAGGGCCAATCGTGAACAAGTGCATCCCTTGGTGACTCTCCTGGAGGGGGGATTAGGGAAAAGTAGCTGCTGCATTTGGCATTATGAATGTCACAAAAAGGTCACAGAAAGGCTGGGCCCATTTGCGGAAAATCTCTTCTGCTACTTCCTGTTTTAGGGACCACTAGTGAGGCATTAGAATCAGTCTGCTGAGTCTGTCTGCATTCACGCTGGATTTCCCCGGGATGTGTGTTGCTATCAGAAAATATTGGGAGGAGGTCACCCACTCCATACTCTCAAGGCCTCTTGACAAAGGGGGTAACATCTGGTCCCTCCTTGTTTGTTTATGTACCACACAACTGACATGCTGTCTGTCTGTATTGCAATAGTTCCCAGCGGAAGAGAGTCGTGGAATGCTTGCAATGCCAGAAGCACTGCTCTCATCTCTAGAACACTGATGTGCAAGTGGGCCTCATGATCCTACCAGGTGCCTTGTATTGTCTTTCTCAGATAATGCCCCCCACCCTATCTGAGAGGCATCCATGGTCACAGTGGCCAGTGGTTGGAGAAGTACAAATGCTCGACCTAGAGTCACTTGAGTAGAGTAAAGCCACCAACGAAGGTCCTTCTTGTAAGTTTCTGTTGTTATTATCTTGTGGGACATTGGCAGTTCTTGCATCCACCACTGAGTGGATAGCAGCCACTGGAGAATTCTCATGTGCAGACATGCTAGGGGGATCAGAATTATTGCTGCTGCCATGATTTCCAGGACTTTTACTACTATCTTTGTTTGAACTTTTTTCTTTGTTAGAAGATATGAAATCTGGCATCTCAGAACTTGAACTCTTTCTGGAGGGAGTCTGGCCGTCATGTTTGTTGAGTTTAATTCTGCCGCTATGAATACCACATGCTGAGAAGGCAATAAAGCAGATGTTTTGTAGTTTATAGTAATTCCTAGGAGAGAACAGTGTTGCAAGCTGGGGTCTCTTGTTTTTATTAGTAGATGCTTGGTTGTGGCAGTTAGGAGCTAGTCGTCCAAGTATGAAAACACCTGGAATCCTAGGTGTCTCAAGTGAGCCGTGATTACTGCCATACATTTGGTGAACATTCTGGGGGCTGTAGTGAGGCCAAAGAGCAGTGCTTGAAATTGGTAGTGACTGGCTTCCAGCCGAAAAGGCAGATGTCTCCTGGATCGCCTGTCCATTTTTATGTGGTAGTATGCATCCTGGAGATCTACAGAGCACATCCAATTGTTTTGTCCCAGAAAAGGAAATATTGACTGCAGTGTTACCATCTGGAACTTGGACTTTCCTACTGGCTTGTTTAGATTGCTGAGATCCAGAATTAGTCTCCAGCCCCCTGTTTTCTTTGGAACTAAAAAGAATCTTGAGTAAGTTCTGAATCCTATTTGGTCTGCGGGGACTGTTTGGATGACTTTTGTCTACCAACTTTTGAATTTCTAAAGCTGCTTGTTCCCTTTCACAGGGTGGAATGTCCAGAACCTTTTTTATCTTTGCAATGGGGAAGGAAAATGGTATGGTGTAACCTCTGGATATGATACCTTGTAACCATCTGTCTTTTGTTATTCGTTGCCAGGCTTCTGGGTACAAAGATAAGTGACCCCCGACTGCCTCCAGAGATGGACAGATGGACCTCCATTCAGGAGAGCTGAAAGGGCTCACCAAAGAAAGAATCTCTGTTGTCCTGATTCTGCGGACCCCCCCACTGCCGTGTGGTCAGCATCTTCCATTACTACCCCCACCCCCCCTCTGCCCTGGGAGAAGATTCACCGCATGTACATTGAAAAGGTCTCTGAGATTTTCAGAAACACATTTTGCCACTTCCTTTCAGACCTTTGGGATAAGGTCTGGTAGGCATGGAAAAATGGACTCCTACAGCAGACATTCTTTCCTTCCTGATCACACCTGGTTAGTGTGTCCTTGACTTTGGGCTCGAACATAGATGAGCCATCGAACGGGGTATTCACAAAGAAAGGCTTAAAGGGCTCCGCAAAGTTACACAAGTGTATCCAAGAATGTCTCCTTAGGGAAATTTCAGAACCTGCTACTCTACTTGCACCATCTGCTGCATAAGAGATGAGTCTCATGGAGCCGTTGACAACTGAATTTAAGCTAGACAGCTGAGACAACACTGTCTGAGACCCCTTCAGCTACTGAACCTTGGAGAGCATCTCCTAGCTCTTTCAGGTGATCTCTCTGCAACCTAGTAAAAGGAGTAAGGTAATTCAGGGATCTGAGGGGAAAAGTCGTTGAAGAAAAAATGCGCTTTCCATATCTGTCCATTGTTCGAGACTCCTTGTTCAGTGGATGGACAGAAGATGTAATCTCTGTGAGCTCCTTCTTGGTTGCTGCCGCCACAACCATAGCATCTACTAGGACTCCCTTGGTTAGAAAGGTCTTGTCTGACAGAGATGTGATAAATTTGTTTGGCCTCCTACGAACAGGTTCCACTGAATCTGGAGACTCCCACACCTTCCGAGAAACTAGGTCAATAAGTTCAACGAAAGGTGAAGACACCCAAGAGGTGGAAGGGTAAGATTCGAAGGCCTTCAGGTATATGGACTCCTCTGTTGAAGGGTTGGTGGACTTCCAGCCGTCTTTCTGCTTTAGCATTTCCAGGATGTCTCCAAAGGAGACATCATCAGGAGGCGACCGTTGGGACTCTTCAGTTTCATCAAGGTCTGTATCTGAAGTGATGGACTCCTCTGGGGAGTCTAAATGCTTCCTCTTGCATAATCTCTTCCAAGTGACCTCTTCACAGGGGTACTCTGGAGAGGTTTCAGAAGAGTGAGTGGGTACCCTGTGGAGCATCCTGTGGCCTAGGATCTCTACTTCCTTGTGGATGTGAGAGTACAGAAGCAGGCACCAACATCTTAGGGGGAGGAATTTCCAGAGAGGATAGTGGACCTGTCTGTGGAGACAGTACTCTTCTCATCAGCTCAAAAGTCCCCCATCCCAGATCAGAGGATATCCCAGGATCCAAGGAAACTGAAGGATCCCCCAGAGCCAGAGACGAAGGACCCAAGGCTTAGGTAGGAACCAAACTCATCCAAGCCAAGGACCCACAAGGCAAAGTCGGATCCAACAGCTGTCCAATCTGACTTGCTCCCTCGGACCCGACTGGAAAGTGTCAGCTCCTAGACTCCTCCAGCTCCGATGGAGCTGAGGACGTCAGAGCCGTGGTTGGATATGTAGTACCAGAGATAGGTCTCAGATCCGAACATTACACCAATTCCACTACTGGACTTTCTGGCTCCAAAGCAAGGAGATAGATCGGAGGAGGAAGAGAGCCAGATGGGGTGGGAGTTGTAGGATCCGAAGCCCTCGGGGTCAGATCCAACAGCAACCTGGCCAGTGCCACTGTCGTCAAAAGGCTCGGTACCACCCGATCCACATCATCATCAGATAAACTCCTAGAGGACCAAGCTGAGGAGGTTGGAGATCTAGATCACTGTTGTATGGGTGACCTTAATGTAGGAGAGACTGGCCCCGTATCTTGAATTCAATCAGCAGTGAAATAGGGGTTGTCGGGGCTGAAGGCTTGTCAGATCCGGTACTCTTTGGGTCCAAAGAAGTCAACCTTATTTTTTTCATCGGCTCTAATGAAGTGGAAGGGGAAGACCTCTTCACAGATTTGTCTGATCTGTCTGATTTAGAGGAGGGAGACTTGTCTGTTTTAGCTGAACCCAGACCTTCTTCTAGTGCCTCAGAGAAGGGGGTTTTTATAAGACTTTCAAAATTATCTTGTTTTTCCTCTCCAAGAGTGCTCTTTGATTAAACCTGTGGCAAACAGAGCAAGACTCCTGGAGATGGACAGCCCCAAGACAATAAACACAAAGTGCGTGCTCATCACTTAGGGGCATCTTTCTGCCACAATCATCACATTTTTTAAACCCCATGGGTTTGGAATCCTTGCCAGACATTTTTATTAAGAAAGAAAATACTGAACAAACAGAAAAACAGAAATACAGATGATCTATACTTAAGATTTTTTTAAACACTAGACCCTCTAATTTAAACAAGTAAAAAAAATAAAGGGAAAGTGACACAACCCTTTAAATAAGACAGACTATGCCAAGAGAGAGACAAATAAAGCCCTCTAACTTAAACGGGTTGAGCCACCTCCCTCTAACTTAAATAGGCTGAGCTCAAGTTCTCTAATTTAAATGAACTGTTTTAAGTGAAGAGAAAACAGTTATAAAGATATATAAAAACCCTAAGTAAAAGGGGCTAAATAGAGCCAGGACAGGAAAAACTAGGCCTAATGAAAGACGACAGCCTGTCACAAAAAAAGCACCACAGTTGCGGATAGAAGAGAATACAATCCAAGCTATAAAGAAAAGGTTTACAACAAATCTATCAGTTTTTAGCAGACTAACAAATAAGAATAAATGGTACTTTGCCAGCGCTAACAGACAAACACCAGATCTTGTTTAGTGGCAAATGAGATCAGAGGAGGGTCCTAGTGCATGCTAGGATAGGAGTTTAACCACGAGCTGGCAGAGAGCCTCGAGCTTGAAGATAAGGCTGACGGATCCGAGTATCAGATTCGAACCCAATGTACTAAGAATGAAGGTGAGATAGGACATCACATCCAAGAATTTATCAAAGAAACCACACCCTTATAGAAAATGGGGTGGAGATGATTCAAAATCAAAGGCTGATAAGTCACCCATTTTGCCAAAGTCAGTTCAATGAGCAACACAGTTTTCCAAGTCAAGATCATCAAGTCAGCCTGATCTGGTTTAAATGGAAGAAATGTTAGTTTTTCGAGCACAAAGTTAAGATTCCAAGGAGAAACCACCTGTTTTCTAGGCAAACAGGCATGCAAAACCCTAAAACAATAAAATAATCCGAGCAAAGGGAACAGAAAAAAAATCACTCAAACCACAAAGTAATTAAGCACTTTCGTTCTATTTAATGCAGAACTTCATCAGAATAAAATTTAATTAAAAAACAGACATTTTAACACAAAAAGTCAATAACATATGACACTAATTATCCAATAGCAGCGTAACATTTCAATGTTTTCGGACATATCACAGCAGCTAATATGTAAATGTCTTAAGCACATGCAACATAAACTTTAATAAACTTAAATAATAAACATCTAAAACTGCGCAAACTATAAACATTTAAATCTCAAAAAACTTTTCAATGAAATAGTTTCATGGAGTCCTGGAGGCACAACTGCACTTAAAAACACCCGCCACTTGAGCTCAATAAATTCTAAAAAAAATTATTAAAGTCATTAACAAAGCTCAAGCTATCAACTTTTTCTAGAACCAAACAAATAAAGTTCCGAAAATTATTACAATTTAAGCTATGCCAAGCAAGTGCGTTGTCAAGATCTTTATTTCTGAAAAGCCCGCATGTGCTCTGCAATCGTACATGCTAATTTCCTAGTAGTTTTCCCCACACAGAAATAACTATAGCCAGCACAACAAGCCAAGAAAACTAAACCCTCCGAACTACACGTAAATCTACCCTTAGCAGTAAAGGTAAATTTAATGTGTTCAAAGTAAATGAACTGACAAAATTAATAAATCTACAATACTTACAGGCCTGACAGGGAAAGGTCCCAACTGGTCCCTTAATGGGATCACCTCGAAGGTGTTCCAATAGGTGTTTGAAATTATGTGTCCTTTTAAAAATAAAATTAGGGGTATTTCCAACAACCTTGGTCAGACCATTGTTACCAAGAATGACCTTCCAGTTGGTCGTAATAATGTCTATAATATTACTACCTTCTATACTCATGGGAACAGGGAAGGCTGAAACTTTATCCATGATGTAATTGCTTTTTTTATTAGCAAAAAAACCAGACTTCAAAATTGGGGCAAATTTACTAGCTGTATCTCTATGAACCCCATCTTTGATTTTACCTAATCTATTGACATCATAGCCCCTCTGGACAAACATCTCCATTAAAATATCAACCTCTTCCAAAAAATTGATGTCATCAAACTATACGACTAAGTCGAATAACCTGCCCCCAGAAGAGATTGTACTTCATAAAAGAAGGATGAAAACTATCAAAGTGTAAATAGCTATTACTAAAAGTTAATTGAATTTTATTCTGACGAAGATCTGCATTCAATACAATGAAAGTGCTTAATTACTCTGTAGTTTGAGTGATTTTTTTTTCTGTTCCCTTCGCTTGGATTATTTTATTGTTTTAGTAGTTGCTCATGTGTTGTGTTTTCTCTTTTTAGATACGCAAAACACCTTTGAAAAAATGCTTGACTTGAGAATAGGAAAAAAGATGGATCCATGGACAGTAAAACAGAAATGGCTGAAACATGAATTTTGATACAAGAATAAGAAAAGCCAAAGGATAAAAACTCAGGGGAAATAATTTAGAATCAGAGGCAACTGGGCCTTTAAAGGGTCCTGGTTCTTAGTGTGGCATCTAGAAAATCTTTTCCACTTGTGCATACAAGATTTTCTAGTAGCAAAGTTTTACCCTTCTTTAATAACTCCTGCACAACCTCAGAAAAAATATGCCTAAAGGGCATCAAAACTCTTATCATCCAGGCAGTCAAGTGAAGTGTTCTCAGGTTGTGGTGTATCAAATACTCTCCATCTTGTGTGACTAAATCCAGTCTGTGGGGAAGCTTGTGGGAATTACCCACAGCTAATTTTAAAATAAGGAAGAACCAATGTTGCCGTTGTCAAAAAGGAAGTCACCACCACTATCTCTGGAAAGTCCTTAGGACCATTGGAAGAACCTTGAGGATCAGTGGAAAGGGTGAAAAAGCATACAGGATGGGAATGAGAATGAATCTGTCTTCCAGGCCTGTTTGCATGAAATCCTGGAGCAGAATTTCTTTAACTGTGTTTTGAAAGCAGGCAAACAGATCTAGTTGAGGTGTTCCCCCACAGCTGGATCAATTCCTGGAAGACCCCAGTTATACTTTCCATTTGTGTGGGTCTTTCCGGTCCTGCTCAGCTCACCTGTTGCAACATTTTGCTTTGCTGAAATACATGAGGACTGAAGACTCCAGCTGTGCTGAACTGCTACCTCCCCATGCCATTATGGCATGTCAGCAAAAAGGGTCAGATCCGGTACCGCCTTGCTTGCTTATATGCCACATCACTGTGTTGTTGTCTGTGATAACTTGCAGAGGTCGTGGGGACCATACATGATTTAAGACTTTTAAATCATTGATTACTGCAAGCATCTCTGACATATATTTGCTTTTGCTTTTGTCTGCCTTGCTTGTTCGACAGACCTTGCACTTCCATTCCTTTAGATACCGTACCCTCAAGTAAAGTCTGAAGCATCTGCTGTGACAGACAGAAGAGGTGGTGGAAGGGAGAAGCGGAAACCTGGGTTGAGAAAGAACTGGTCCACCCATCACAAAACCCCCTTTTTGCAAACTTCAATACTGGAATCTGAAAACATAAAGGGTTTTGATACTGGGACCAAGATGAACCGTGCCACTGAACTTTTCTCATGTCAAGTCTAGCCAAGGAGATCATGATAATCAGAGAGACCATTACATCCAGAATTCTGAGCAATTTCATAAAATATGTCAGAGACTGGTTGAAAAATCTTTCTACTATTAACTTTGCCTTGTGGAAAAAAAATACTACTTCCTAGGGAAGAATCTAGAAGATATCCTAGCATGCCTGAACATATTAAAACTTAAATGGTTCCTAAAACAGATAGTGTTGGCATACCCATCCCTTAGAGACCAAGATCCCTCTTATGCCTTACTTCAAGGAGGAAGTCTCTTGGTGGATTCAGCAATGTAATCTGAGTCATGGGATGACCTTCACAGTCCCTCTACCTGTGATGACCAGGACCACAGTGTCCTCAGACATGGTCCGGAAGACTAATTTGACAGCCCTTCAGGTACAAGGTACTCTGGAGAAAAAAAGTAAGGAAAAACACAGACATTAAACAGATGCCAGCTATGAATCTTACTTCGAAAGCTTTCACCACTATAACACAGGGTTCTAAAGTTGAGACAATGCAACTATAATATGGTACATAAATGAGTTAGGGGGTGGTCATTTGTAATCGGTCAGCAGGCTAGATGTGCAAGACTGGAAAGTAGCTTTAAAAGCAGGTGTAATACCAACTGCAACCTATACCCCCACACTAGAATGTAGTAGTAGACAGGCTAAGCAGACACACAGTAAACCCCATGAATGGATGCTAAAAAGAGTCGTCTTTCTGGATATGATCAGGTTGTGGAGAGTACCAGAAATAGACCTGTTCACCTTCTACATCAACAAGCAACTGAGTAAGGTCTATGGCACCACAGAGAATCTAGAAGCATGGAAAACATATGCCTTCTCTCTGAATTGGACAGGAACCTCCTTTACAAATTTCTCCTGTGATCCCTTTGATCCCCAGGGTACTGATCAAAATTAAAGAAGAAAGCCAAAAATTAACCCTAGCATCACTCTTCTGACTCAGGCAGCACTAGTTCCCTCTCAAGAACATCACAGCAAGAGGAAAGTGCACAGCACTGCTTCAGCATGCAGATCTCTGGACTCAAATCAGGAGCTGCATGATGGACCCAAACCTGGTCACTCTAAGAGCATGGATGATTTTATTTAATTCCAGGTAGGCTCAAGTGTTCTGAAGATAAGAGGCTAGGACACCTAATAAAAGAAAATCATACATAATTAAATGGAAAATATTCTCCTTCTGGTGACAATCCAGGGACCTTGACCCACAGAAATTTAAAATGGCTATGGCCTTGGAATATCTGTCAGACCTTTTCAGATCAGGTTTCGCATGCACCTCTATACAGGTACATGCTGCTTCTACTTTAGCCTGTCTTCCTACGAACCCCCATTTTACTCCAGAACCTAAATCAAACTGTTCCTCAAGGGGAATCATTGAAGTTAGATCACTAAGAAAGTAAACTGCTCCTCTATGGGATCTCAACTACATGCTAGAAAAACACTTCATGGCATTTTTCAAATCAGTTGCTTCAGCCCTTCTGAAACACTTACTTTGGAATTTTGCACTGGGGGGTTATTAACTTAACCAGAATAATTTCTGAACTTCAAAGCCCTGATGTGCAAATAATCCTTCCATTTTTTCCATTAGGGGATAGTATACCATACCAACCCCAATTTTATGCCTAAGGTGGCATCAGGAATAACCAGTTAACATTTTCCCCAAAGCCATGAAATTTAGGTGAAATAGCTCTGCATTCCCTAGATGTGTATACACAGCTGAGATGCTACATACACAGAACAAAATATCTTTCTTCCCTTGCTATCTACCTGGCTGCTGTGCGCTCTGTTTGACTGTTTGACCTATACCTGGTGAACCTGTACATTCAGTACCTAGATACCAGCAAGTCATTCTCCTGGAAGTCTTTGGAACTAGTCTGGACCATTACCCACCAGCTCCCTGAGAGGCCAGCTTTTTTAAGACAGTGAAAGTATGTGCTATTCTATATACCAGAACTTTGTACCAATACTTCAGGTTTTTAACCCTGCTATACTAGGCAAGTTTCCCACTCAGGATAGCCAGCAGCCTACGACCCCCCCCCAAAACTATATTTTTCTGTGCTTTTAGCCAATGCTCATAGACAGCCTATACTCTCCTTTTGTATTAAATAGCCCAACTCCCTCTTTCCTGTAGCCTACCACCCTTGTATGTGTGGGATTTGTGACAATTAACTCACCGGCCACTAGGTGGCGCCTTACCTTTACTGCTCTGTATCTTAGTCTCTACAACTCTCTCTCTACTAGACCTCCCAGCCCTATTTTTTGTTCTGTTTTCAGCTTCTCCTCTTCTTAGAGCTTGTTCTGCACCTCCCTACCCTTGTCCCAGTGTACACCTTTTACTACACCCTCTCTCTCTTACATGTATATGTACCTTACACTAACCTGTTAACGTACTTCTGCTTTCTCTCACTTTCAAACTTACCTGCATATTTATCCCATTCTACAGATTGTCTTTCTGGTTGTCCATTCTCTTGTCTCTGCCCGCTCCCTTCGCCCTTCGGGCTCACTCCGCTCCCCTACCCTGCCCCCAATTTCCAATTTCCACCCACCCCCAGTGCTCCTACATTTATGGCACTAGTGACCACACCCCATCCTAACTTCCCCAATCAGATAAGAATCTATCATATACTCATTCAACCTTTTCTACTGAACATCACACCCACTAGTTAACTAACCTACCTCCTCCCCTATTTACTTAAAGTCAAACTACTACTACTCCTCTAGAACTACAATCTACCTGTCTCCTCCTTGCTCACCCCCCCCAATAATTAAAATGTTCACAGCACTTATCCCTCCACAACTTAAAATGCTTATCTGCTTATCACTTTTTTTCTTCTCTCATTACTACCAACCTCTTAACCTTCTATGAATACCCACTTTACTCTACTCTTCCTTTTCCATCTAAACATACCTACACCTATATCAACTTTCTCTCATACCTTCTTAAATCTCACAACTCAACCCAACTACCTACTAGCCAAATACCACAGACTAGCATATTTCAAATTAAGCAAACCAAAATCTAGGAAACTAATCAACAGCTTTCATAAACTTCCCCAGCCAAAAGATTTTAAACTCCTCCACTTATTGTTGGATGGAGATATTAATCCTAACCCTGGCCCACACCATACCAATACCTACAAAAAACAAGACAAAGCTACTTCTCTATCGTCTACCATACCTACCAACTCTCTCTCTATTGCCCATCTCAATATACAAAGTATTTGTAATAAAATTACTCAAGTCCATGCCCTTCTAGAAATCCATCAATTTGATATTTTATGTTCAACTGAAACATGGCTAAAGCCTACCATCAAAGACAATGAAATCACCCCACCTGGGTATAACATCATTAGACTCGATCGCACTGCAAAAAAGGGAGGAGGGGTAGCAATTATCTATAAAGCACAATTCCAAATTAGTATTATACATCAGACTCTTAGCCTAGATAATCATGCAGAGGTAATCAGCTCCAAACTTCAAGTCAACAGTAGTAAAGCCATAAATATCATATGTGTTTATCTTCCCGCAGGAAATAACATCAACACACTCAAATGCATCCTCAGTTCACTTTCCACCTACCTCCCTCAAGAAACACTAGTCCTAGGTGATTTCAACATTGATTGGTATTCCTGTAATAGTACAAACCCCACCTCCCATATAAACCTAGATGGCTTTATACAACTCATTAATAGTCCCACTAGAACTAATAAAACCAACAACAATGAAGCCACCTTTGACTGGATTCTTACTAATACTCCTCAACAAACCTACAAATCAGGTACCCTCCCAGATGATCTAAGCGACCACTCACTTACTTATGCAATTAGACATAAAACCAACCTAATTTTACCTACCACTTATAGAACACTACGTTCAAAAAAGCAGTTTAACTCTGAACATTTTCTAGCTGAATTAATACAATGTAATGGGTTCCCACTAAAATATCTCCCACTTAATGAAGCAGTAGAATACTTCAATTCCACATTCTTATCTATCCTGGATCACCATGCCCCTAGTCGAACTATTAGAACCAAAGCTATAGCAGCACCCTGGCTGACCAATAATATTAGGCAAAAAATCATTCTCAGAAACAAATCTTGGGCTAAATGGCATACCACTAAAAATCTAACTGATCGTCAAAACTTCAGAGAGCTTAGAAACAGTACAAAAATAGCCATCCTGGCAGACAAAAAGAACTATTACCTTCAATTACAACAAACCTCCAAAAAGGAACCTAAAAAATTCTGGGCCAGCATTAATAATCTTTTATCCCCAGGCCAGTCTATCACACCTAACCCTCAGGACTCTACTCCAGAGAATCTCACACAAATAGTCAATGACTTTAATTCATTCTTCACTAATACTATCCAAACTCTTGCTAGTCACCTATCTCCCCGACACCTCTAAGCTTCTCTTACCTACTTTAAATCCACCTCCTTCCTTTCATTTACAACCTGTATTTACCTCCTTCATCTTAACACTGCTCCAAAAACTAAGACCTACCATCCCCTCTGCAAACAAACTCCCTGCAGAATTCTTGCAAATAGGAGCCAAAGCAATTGCCTATCCCATTTCTATTCTGATAAATAGATCCATAAATGAAGGAATGTTCCCCTCTATCTGGAAGATATCTCACATCATCCCACTACACAAAGGGGGTAAGTCTAATGACTTTTCTAACTTTCGTGCCATAGCACTTGTATCACCTATAGCTAAAATCATGGAAAAATGTATCCATAAGCAACTTCTTAACCACCTTCTGCAAAACAACCTACTTGCTGTCAGCATGGATTCAGACCCTCCCACAGTACTACCACAGCATTAATCTCCTTTACCAACTCCATCAACTATAACTGCAACAATAATAACCTATCATCTTCAGTCTTCATTGACTTATCTAAAGCTTTTGACATGGTTAACCACAAACTTCTTCTGCACATACTAAAATCTTTCTCACTTGATCCTTCTTCCTTAACTTGGTTTACATCTTACCTAGAAAACCGTCAGCAAGCAGTTCTCTGGAAAAATGCACTATCTAATCTCCTTCCTATTTCTTTAGGTGTACCTCAAGGCTCTACCCTAGGCCCCCTTCTGTTTTCTATCTTTATTAATGACCTCCAATCAGCTATCCCAAATACTACCTGCATACAATATGCAGATGATTCTACTATAATCTGCACTGCTAATTCACAAACTGAACTCCAGTCACTCACACAAAAAGCTTTTACCACTGTCGAACAATGGTTCTGTGACTGTTGCCTACTCCTTAACCCAAAGAAAACCAAACTGCTATTGTTCTCACCTTCCCGTAAATCTGCCCCACTCAACTTCACTCTTACTTCTGCTGATAGCACTCTTATTTCTCCAGATTCAACTACTAAACTTTTAGGAATAACTACTGACAATAATCTCAACTTTGACTCTCACATCAACAACACAATAAAATTAGTGAATAAAAAAATCGGATCCCTTTACAGAATCAAACTCTTCCTTACATCTGAAGCAAGGACCACCTTAGCCAGATCTCACCTCATCTCTACTCTTCTATATGCTTCCCCCATATACACAAATCTCTCCAAAAACAACCTCAAGAAACTATCAACATCTTACTATAATATTGCCAAATTTGCTACAGGATCCCTATTTAGAACCCACCACTGCCTGAACCTAAGACAACTAGGTTGGCTTGAACTTCCAAACGAACTCATACTTCAACAGTTCTTAATAGCGCACAAGATCTTATACCAACCAACTAAAATACCTATACTCTCTAACCTCATCACACCATACAATAACCTGAAACATTTACGCTCTTCCAACAAACTACTGATTAATATAACCAAACCCAATAACTCTGCAGGTGACTGTCTCTTTTCCAACTCTGTTGGAAAAATGTGGAACAAACTACCCTCTGATATCTTATCTTTGTCCTCTCTCCCACTTTTTAAAAGACAACTGAAAATTCATCTCAATAAACACTGGCTATGCTCCTGCAACAACCCGGATTAACTCTGCTTCTTCCTCTCTATCTTTTCTTCTTCCATAATTCTTACGATCTCTGCTCCCTATACCCTTGATAGGTCTACCTTTATATAACATCTATATAGATATATGTTATCTCTTACATACTGTATGACTATTGTAACAAAAAAAAAAAAAAAAGACATTTGTCTATTATACTTTTGGTTTTTGCTCCGACTATATTGTGTATATCGTGTATTAACTAGCTCTGTCTTCACATTTTAGTGTTGTATTGTCTATCTCTGTTTAACTTGTTATAACCATTGGAGCTTTTCTCCCCGGGCCTCTACTGAAAATGGACATATATCCAGCTAGACTAGCGCGGTCAACAAATGTAAAATAAATAAAATAAATAAATTCAGAAAGTAAGATTAGCTATTTGTCTCTCTTGCAAAGGAACACATGGCAGACTTAAAAAGCAGACTTTGTCTAAGTAGTTAGCCCACTGCATTTCCTTTTGTTACTCACACCACGACAAAGCTAACCCAGGGCAGATTAAGGCCCACTGTATTATAGTCACTGCTACCCACCACAGCCTTCCTTAGGGGAGCAGGGTTACTATCAAAGCTGTACTAGAAGCAGCAACTTGGTCATCTCTCCATGCTTTCTAAAATACTATAACCTATGGTCAGCACCTACGGCTAGGGTATGGTCTGCTTTTGTCATCAATCAATGCATCATTTCTAAGTGGTGGTTTTCATCCTCTCCAGAGCCTTGGACTTTGGGAATCTTCTCAGATGTGAGGACCACAACAGTGAATATTATGGTGAACCCAAGTTCCAAACACAACTGTACTACTATAAATGTTGACATTCAAGTTAATTTACTACTGCACTCCAGATACCCACTCTTTCTTTTCCTAGTCAGGCTTTGTTGTCCCATGGGTTGGGGTGGCTCCCTCATTCATAATATATTCCTTTCCCTTTTAAGCCTAGCCAATTACCCCATACAAGAATCAAACCCTGCACCTTGTGTCTGTAAAATATACACCTTAACCATTATGCCAATCTCCCACCCTTTGACACATTATTTGAAATATTAAATGAAATTAAGACAGTGCAGAAGTAGATCAGGTATGGGCTATATGAAATAGATATACTCATGAGTAACAGGAATGGTCAGTTACAGTTGTGAAGTAGTTTAACTGTGAAACAACTGTACAAAAAACAGACAAACTACAGTTTTCACTGTGTGATACCTTAAACCTCCTGTATTAGGGTATCACATAGTGAAAACTCTAGCCTGGCCGTGTTTTTCTTTGCAGTTTTTACTGAGTGGTTTATCTGTGTGACCTTTTTATCCTTTGGTTTAGCTGTGAAACAAGTTAGTTGAAGAGGAATGGGATACAGGAAATCTGTGTGTTTATCAATATGATACAGAGTAGTAAAGATATGCAGAAGTAAAACAGTATGAAGAAATAAGATGGGTAAGAAAGTATATATGCTGTGTGTATTAGCTATAATTAGTCATAGACCTGATGTGCTTAAAAAGGGATCGCTTCCCTGTGGTGGTAAAGGAGTACTTTAAATAAGTAGATGTAAGAAAACCAAATACTACAGTCAAAAGAAAATGGCAAAGCGAGCATTAATCATAAAAAATATCTACACGTAGCGATTATAGTACCCACCATACCGAGACACACAAGGTCAAAATGTACCAGGATATGCATGCAGAAACTACAGCAATCTGGAATAAAGACACCCAGACAGTTCCAACAGCAGTAGAAGCAACAGGGCTAATAATCAAGACTTTTAAAGCACACTTGTGTTACAGATGCAGCTTAATCCATATGACTTACAAAAGCAGGCAATTCTGGGTACACTGCAGGCGCTGAAAAGAGCACTCTTAGCAATCATCGGAAATTGAAGCAATAGTAATTTCACAAACTCTAACTGTACTCTGAATTAGGAATAGGGTCTATTCCTGTCAAAGTATTAAAAACCTATCAACATTAAACACAAAACAGGAAGTCTTACATAACTGTTAAATGATCAGCAGTCATCACATCTGATAACTTGTGGGGACCAATCAGCACCTCTTCCACAGTGTGGATTGTGCTCCATAACAGCTAACACCCAGGGCAGCTGCCTTATCCTAGTTATGGTACTGGTAAAGAATGAAAAAGCCAACAGCTGCAGTAGTTAAAGAATGAAGAGAGGCTCCTGCTACCAACCAAGGTAGAAGAGAAAGATGCACTTATGTATACATAATCAGAACAGCAATGAAGTGAATGAAGGACAGTTGCCATCAGACTTCTACAAATGCACTTGTCTTAAAGCCTGTGGTTAGAGGATAAGAGGAAGTAAAACAATAAAGGAAATTATACAGGATGTAAATTTTGTTCATTGATTCTGAGATGGAGAGAAAATAATGTGTAGACTTTATAAGAGTGGGTGGGTGGATATCTACTGCTATAAAGGAAATGTTGGAGGAAGGGACTGGGGAGAGAAGAACATGTGAGTGCAGCCAGGATGTATAAAGTCAGGCTTCCAGCCCCAGGTATGCTTCCAATCAGTAGCTTGTTTTGAGAGGAATCTCCAACAGAAAGCTATGCAAAGGAAAGCTTAGAAATTATAACTGGCAGTGTTTATAGTCAGAATCTGGCACAATCAGCCTGCAAAACCAGTGTTTAAACAATGTAAATCAAAGTGATAACTAAGTTTGCAATGTTTATATCAAGAATGGTAGTAAGACTTTCGCTGTGGGTAAAAAAGTACAGTTGTGTACACTTACCATAAATATAGATGTTCGAGTGTATTCACTGTTGCAGTCATTACATTTGGGTAATCTGCTGTCAAGTTGCCCTCAGTCGGCCTGAATTCCAAAGTCTTAGGTCCTGCATTGGTTGTTGTCTTCTCTTCCATGACATCAGGTCATCAGGGGTATAAAACATGCATCCGACGCCATTTTCTTTAGTTTTTCTTGCCCCCGATGTCAGGTGCCCCCAAAAAGGTAGCAAAATTATATATATATATATATATATATATATATATATATATATATATATATATATATATACACACACACACACACACATGCATCAATATAAACTTAACCTTCATCTACAAGCAAATACACCGCATAGGTTGTAGAGGATAGAGAAGGAAAGATACATTTCAGAATGACAGGGGGATGGAGGGAGGGTAACCTGATCTGCAACAGTGAAATACACTCGAACATCTACATTTATGGTAAGTGTACACAACTGTACTATGTTCTTCGTGTTTCACTGTTGCAGTCATTACATTTGGGTAGAATCCCAAAGCTATGGTTGAGAGGCTGGAGCTAAACAGCATTAGGTGCGGCTATAAGGCCCTGCAGCACTGCAGTGGCAAAGCCTGCCCTGGACTTAGAGTAGATAGGCAAATAGTAATGCTTTGTAAAGGTGTGAACAGAACTCCAAGTAACAGCCTCTAGAATGTCTTTGGTTGGTACTCCTCTGAAAAGGGCTGCTGAAGTAGCTGCAGCTCTGGTGGAATGAGACCTAATGCCCTTGGGCACAGGTTTACCATAGTGTAAGTAGCAGAAACAGATGCAGTGGCTTATCCACTTTGAAATTGTCTGCTTTGAAACAGCCTTTCCTTCTGATCCTACAGCATATGACAGTAGTAATTGCTCAGTCTTTCTTAGAGCCTTAGTCCTGCTCAAGCAGAATCTTAGCTGTCTGTGTACGTCCAAGGAATGCAGAATTCTCTCCCCCTTGTTCTGCGGATTTGGATAGAAAGTTGGTAGATGAATTGTTTGGTTAAGGGCCACACTGGACACCACCTTAGGCATAAAAGTAGGATTTGTCCTCAGAGACACCGTTTGGGTAAAATATGATAAAAGGCTCTACAGCCATGAGGGCCTGTAGCTCTGAAACTCTTCTTGCTGAAGTAACAGCTAGCGGCAGAGCTGTTTTCCATGATAAGAACTTTAGATCAGTGGTACAGGTGGTTCAAATGGAGGCAGGATGAGCTTTTCCAACACATAATTGAGGTCCCATGCAGGTAATGGTGATGATCTAGGAGGCCTTAATTTTTTGGCTCCTCTAAGATGCTGCTTTAGTAAAGAATGAGAAAAGATTGTTGGCTCTTTATTGTAATGAGCCAAAATGGCAGAGGCGTGGATTTTGACAGATGAGAAAAATAGGCCTTTGTCAAACATCTCAGTTAAGTATTGTAATATCTGAGGACTATTTGGTTCTGCTGTATCAGTTCCTTGTGCTTGATTCCAAGCAGAGAATCTCTTCCATTTGTCAGCATAAGATTTTCTAGTACTAGGCCTTCTGGCTTCCAGAATGACATCCATCACAGCTTTACTGAGAGGTGTTGTTTGTATGACTACATTATTAGCCATGCTGCCAGGTTCAGAATCTGTAGTTGATTGTGCAGGATCGGATTGTTTTGCTGGGACAGTAGTTGTAGTCTTTGAGTCAAGGTCCAAGCTGGGTATTGAGACAAGTTCCTTAGGATTGGGTACCAGTATTGGCGGGGCCAATCTGGGGCAATTAATTTCATCTTTGGCTTCTCGTCTGACTTTCAGGAGGACATTGGGTAGAAGAGGCAGAGGAGGAAAGGCGTAAACAAATAGGTTTTTCCAACTGAAGGATAGGGCGTCCACCTTCCATGCTTGTCTGTTATAAGTCCTTGTGCAGAATCTTTTCAATTGATAATTTTGAGGAGAAGCAAAAAGGTCTATGTCTGTGCTCCCCCATTTCTCCGTTATCATGCTGAAGACTTGTGGATTTAGTTTCCACTCGTGAGGATCCATAAGGTTTCTGCTTAAATCGTCTGCCAGAGTGTTTTGTTTTCCTGGCAGGAATTGAGCTTGAAGATATATTTGGTAGGTCAAAGCTGTGTCCCACAGTGCCATGGTTAATCTGCAAAGGGGGTATGAGTGTGTTCTCCCTTGCTTATGTACCACATGACTGTAGTGTTGTCAGTCTTTATCAGTAGTTGTCCTGGATGAAGTAAGTCCTTGAAGGTTGTTAGGGCATTTTGAAAAGCTAGCATCTCTTTCTGGTTAATATGCAGATGCATTTGCATATGCATCTGATGAAGTTCGTTTAACGGACGAAACCTAGGTCGACGTTTTATTCTGTTTGTACTTCTTAATAAAGCTTTTGGAACGTTTATGGGCCTTGGATTTCTTTGGTGAGCTGCAATTTCGTTGTACTTACAGTGGCTCCGCTTTGATTGGGACACCTTTTTAGTGGTCATTTACTTGTAGTATTTGCTACCCTATCTTCTGCACGATTGTCTTACTGGGACATGCAGGTATGCCTCTTTTAGGTCTAAAGTCACTAGCCAAGCATTCCTGCCCAGCATGGGCAGAAGCTGCTGCAAAGTCAGCATTTTGAATTTTGGAATGTCCAGGTATGTGTTCAAAATCAATAAATCCAGTATTGGCCACCAGGCCTTGTCTTTTCTGGGTACCAAGAACAGTCTTGAGTAAAAACCTTGTCCTTTTTTCCTGTTCTGGTACTACCTGAATGGCCCCCATATACATGAGGGACGTAACCTGTTTCTGTGCCTCTGCCCATTGATTTTTTGGCAGATCTGGCCAACCATTTGCCATTGGCAGAATGTGGAAATGGAATCTGTATCCCTGTGATAGGATGTTTAGTACCCACTTGTCATGGGTTATTAACTGCCAATTTTGAGCAAAAAGTGCTAATTTTCCCCCTATGGGTGCTGCCAAAAGATAAGTGTTTGGTGTAGGCAGAGGGAAGCCATTGGGATTGCTTTCTGTAGGTTTGCACTTTATCTCCTCCAGATTTGGAGGTGGAAGCACCCCCATTGCTTTGACTGTATGAATCTTGCGGCTGGTATCGGGAACCCTTAGGACGCCTGGATTTTCCCCTTTGAGCTCTGGCTGACACAGGAAAGGACCAATTTTTTATAGGCAAGTGTCTACTGAATCTTGGTGGCTGCACCTGTAAGAAGTTTTTAAGTTTGCATAGACTTAGCTTTGTCTTCCATTTTCTTTAGAACCTCTTCCGCCTTAATACCAAACAGAGAATCATGCTGTAAAGGTGCATCTAGCAATTTAGCTTTAACTTTATCAGTTAAGTTTTGTTCCTTTAACCAGGCATGCCTCCTAATCACAGATCCAGTAACTGCGGCCATGCAGGAGGCCTCTAAAGAATCAAAACCACATTGCAAAGTATGCTTTCCAACTTGCTCAGCTGCATGCAATAATTCCTGCAATTCTTTATTTTCTGCACATTCTGAAATCAACATCATTTTCTGTTTCAGCAATCCCATAGCATGTTGTTGGTACTTAATCATATGACATTGACAGTTTAAGGCCCTGACTGCCAAGGTTGCAAATGTATAAACCTTTTTTCCCCATTTGTCTAATGCTCTTGAATTTCTGTCAGAGGGTGTAGGATTTTTTGCTGTTGAGGCCTTAACTCCCTTTGGACCCTGTGAAAAAGTTTCAGGATCACCAGCAGGGTTTCTAAATAAAAATTTATGAGAGTCAGATACCCTGTAGTATCGGTCAGGCTTAGCGGGAGCCGGAGGTAAGAAGTCAGGGGTCAAACTTGACTCTGAAAACACATCATCCACAAAGTCTAAAACAGGGGGGATGGCTAAAGGTTTGTGCTGAGGGAGGAGGAGGAAATCTCTGAGCCTCTTTTTTGATTCTGAGAAATCTTGACTGAAAATGCTCCCTTCAAAGTATGCAAGGTTTCTCCAAATGAATAATCCTCAGAAGGAGATGCAGAAGGAACAGACTCCTCAGTATTAGAATCCTCATAGGGAGGTATAGACAATTCCTGATCAGAAGAAATAGAAAACCGATCTGAAGATTCATAATCAGTGTCTTGCCTAGGCCGCTTATCTGGAGGGGGATGGGAACCCCTGATCAAGGTAATAAGGTCTTCAGCCATTTTGATCATCTCTTTTTTAGACATAGAGGCCTGTGTATGTGGCTCATGCGTCATTTTTTTAGTTTTAGAAGATGCTTTTGTCTTTGGTTTTGCAGCTGTCGTCGGTTTGATATACAAATGATGAGGTCTGAATACACCCTCAGAAGCTGGTGCCTGCTCAGCGGCTCTGGACCCATCCGAGGGAGATACATCTGTCTGTCCAATACCTTGAGTATCTTGCGGCATGCCTGACTCCACATGGATGTCGGTAGAGGCCTGCGACTCGAATGTAGTGGGTATCAGGGGCTGCGAAAGCGCCTCACTGAGTACCGGTGAACCGGTAACTGGCTTAGGAGAAGCTTCGTCGTCGGTTTTGGATCTCGACTGCCTTTCTCTGTCCTTTTCCTTGCGTTTTTTATGTACTCCGGTAGTCGGATTGCTATCTGATGACATTTCTGGGTAGTTAAATCTGTTTCCAAAATACTTTGATGCAAAAATATACCGACCCTTAATAGTGCGTTGGTTAAATCTAGCACAAAACCGACAGCCAGGCACGTTGTGATCGGGACCTAGGCAAGGAATACAGTATAAATGGAAATCCTTATGAGGTATTTGCTTCCTACAAGTAATACAATTATTAACTTTTTCTGACATCGGTAAAAAGCAAGAAAAAAGTTTCCCCAACGGGGTACTTAGCTTTAGTGAAGACTTTGGTTCTGAAACTCAAACTCAATTTTCAGTAGTCGGCCGACTGGCACTTGCGAAAATGCTTCTGCTTCGGGCACCGCTCAGCAAGAAAGACTAAAGAAAATGGCATCGGATGCATGTTTTATACCCCTGATGACCTGATGTCATGGAAGAGATGACAGCAACCGAAGCAGGACCCAAGACTTTGGAATTCAGGCCGAGTGAGGGCAACCTGCCAGCAGATTACCCAAATGTTATGACTGCAACAGTGAAACACGAAGAACATCAGCCAAGATTATAATATGGCTCCTTGAGAAGTATTTGGCTCATTTGTGATCTCACACACACACACACACACACACACACACACATGATCACATATCAGCAAGTAAAAATAAACCACAGGAGGAAGTATTTTTGCAGGGAGCAAGTCACCTTGCACCTCAATATGGGGGACTGCAACCCACACTTTCCCACTACTTATACATTTTATATATATATATATATATATATATATATATATACATATATATATATACACACACACACACACACACACACCAATTCCAAGGGTGCATCATTAGAAGAAAAGGGGAAATCCCTGACATACCAGGAATTTGTCCTTCCAAGCCAGCCAGTCACACACTTGTGATCGCATAAATGAGTGTTGACCACTAACATCAATGCATATGACTTAACTGATAAGAAATGTATGAGATATATATATATATACACACACACACACACACACATATATATATATATATCTCATATATAAGTGTGTGTGTGTGTGTGTATATATATATATATATATATATATATATATATATATATATATACACACATATATATATATATATATATATATATATATATATATATATATATATATATATATATATATATATATATATATATATATATATATATACACATATATATATATATATATATATATATATATATATATATATATACATATATATATATATATATATATATACATATATATGGGGTCTACTTTGTTTCACTGAAAGCTCATTTCACTGAATTTGAATTCACTCTGACCAAATCGCTGAAAGCTCAAATTACTGAAAACTCATTTCACTGAACCTCATTTCACTAAAGTGAAGTACTGGCATTGTGTAGAGTACTGTAAAGCAAGTAAAAGGTATATGCCCTTTTCCCCACTGTAGTGCAATCCTAGAGTTAGCATATATAGTTGGGGGGCACAGCCCCCCACTTAGTTTGGGTATATATTATCTTCTGGAAAGAGTTGGTCATGGGTGTTGCAAGTATGCATGTATATGGTTTAAAATGTATTGTTTTGAAGATTACGGAGAAATATACATAAAACCAAACTAAGTGGGGGGCAATGACCCCCACACCCCTCTTAACTATATATACTAACTCCAGACTCTTGAAGGGAAGGAGCTATGGTTCACCTGCACCTTAAGAAAGGTTATTTTCCTCTTTTTGCTTCTATTGTTAATGGGAAGCCTAGATGGCTATTTACAGGAAGGAAATAGCCATACAACTACTAAATATATGGGATATAACCATAGGTGGACTTCAAACTCAATACAGATGGCTGATGAATACATGATCTTTCTTGAAAATGTTACAGAACTGAACAATTAAATTAAGAATGAATATGAAGCATGTCCTTTAACACAGGTGTGTGTGTGTGTGTCTGTGTGTGCTACAGGACAAATGCTCTCTAAAAGCATAATCCTTCATGAGCAATCTGAACAGTCATGCGAGACAGGAAATTAATGACATTCTCAGATGCAAACTCAATGGAGACACTAAAAGCAAGAAGATTCAAATCATTAAACATTATTTTAAGCTGGCTTAAAATTTCAGTACTTTATGTCAAGGTTTACCAGTCTTTTGAAGAAAAAAACTGAAGTTAGAGATGAGTAATGGTGACTATTCAGCAGCTCAGAGTAAGAATTATGGAAGGCAGAGGTTAATGAAATGCTTACTCGGCATTCAGTCCTAATAATGAGCATATTTGTGATTGCCCATTCAGACATGCCTCCTACTGCAGGCTGATCACATGACAATATTATAGCATTAATAAACCTTTGGTATCTATAGTATGATGCCACTAGCTTCTGCTGCCTTCTCCATACCCACTCCAAGGATCATGTGGAAAGCTTGAAGGTAACAATGATGTATTATGGGCAGTAAGTGAAGCCCAAGTTCAGCATAAACAATGGAAAACAAAAAAGATATTAACTAAAGAATACAAAATAGTGACCATTTTAATAACTTGCACGTAAATTATTTTGAGTTGTCCAAATTTAAACAGGTCTACCTATAAGAACGACAATTTTCATTACAATACGCTTCCCCAGCCCCATTTGCAATGGTTGTGTCACAGCAACATCTTGCTGTACCAGACAGTATTCTGCATGTGGTCAGTAGGGAAAATGTGACTTAAAAGATGGTTTGTGATACTCAGTGAATTCAGTTCTACCTTTTTTAGCATGCACAATACTCAGGTTATTAGAACACTTGGTACTTTCACTTAAAACCAAGATTCTAAGGTCAACAAATATGAAAACACAGTAAAATGCTTACCATTATACTCTGTTCTACACCAAATGCAGTAAAAATGATTCTCTCTCAAATAGCTGGTAAGAATCTTTAACTTCTCAGCATCCTAAAGAAAGTCACACAAGATGAAATTAACGTTATTGTATTGAAAAAAATAAAATAAAACAGATAACTTACTCTAAAGTAGGGACTGTAAAGGCTTTCCCATGACCACAGATGTATAAACAATAGTGTTACTGCTACAGTGCATCAATATATAAATGGGACACAGCTACAGGTGAACATCAATCCTCTGTATATAATTACAGAAGCAGTCAGACTTCCCTGAGATAGTGCTTGACGTTGCCTCCAAGTCTGGCTGTAAAGGATAAACTGTTTTTTATTTTAATTAATTAATTATTTATTTTGACCTGACAGTCACTACCAAGTGTTCCTGCACTTAACCTGCAAAAACACATACCAAATGAAAAACAGGCTCCTGCTGAACTCAGACACCATGATCTGGAAGAAGGGAACCTCAGATTTTGTGAAACTAACCACGCCATAAATCACTTTCCATCCAACCACACGTTCATTTTGTATCCCTCCCCATGAGACAATAACATTTCCAACTAACACCGCATCTCCTTTTCATAAATTGAAGGTCAACACTCCTGAGAAAGTGGTGAATATGCTTAGAAAAAGTATATCTAAGAAGGAAATGCAAGGTAGGAGGACAGCTGCAATACATAAACAGGAGAGTATCAAGCTGATGTGCATGAATAGCCTCAACATTCTCAGTGTATAGCAAAAGTACCCAGCCCTTCAACCTTGAAATTTGGAATGGTTGATAAATGTGTGTTTAGAAATCTAAGTGATATCTTCAACACCACTTCAAAAGGAGGCCCTAGTGGTAGCAGCTGTTCTAGTGGACTGGGCTATGACCTGTCAAGTTAAGTTTTTTCCAACACAGGTGGAATAGCAGAATGTGATGCAATTAATCAACTATCTAGACAATGTCTGCAGACAGTGGCCTGCCCTGTTTTCCTGACCTGTAGAAGGCAAACAGATGGTTTAATTCATATGTCATTAAAGGTTCTAGTTCAAAATGTGCCCTTGGATCCAGTCTACCTAATTTAAAATAAACTATTCAGAGTCTGACATCTTCGGCTCTGTTAGTATAATATCCATTCTGCCAATGTACCTCTCAGAGTGTATACAACACTCTATTTACTCTCAGACTTTGGATGAAATACAGAAAATGTGACACACTGATTCAGTATCGAAAATGACACAAAAAGGAGAGAGGGTCTGGTTCTGTCATAATGGAAAACCGGGTAAGGTTCATAGGTAGGTACTAGATTATCGGCCCTGGGGCCTATACAAGCCCAGCCAAAAAGGTACCCTGGCTTTTGCCACCCAAGAAAATTATTTTCCTGTGCCACTGCGAGGTTCCCTGCACATTAAAGCTTGCAAATTCTAAAATGTCAAGGTTGAAGTGATATAGCTTACAAGTCTCCCAGGAGAGGTTGTGAAGCCAGGGGTAATGCCAGGCTATGGAAACAGCAACTGCGAAGCCAGTGGTAAACACCAGGACAAATGAAACAGTTAAAATGCAATATATTACTTTTTTCTTCTCTCTCTCGCTAATCTCATGGCTAGAAATATGGGACTATCTTTCTGAATATCAAAGAAAAGGAATGTCTCTGAAATGTGCTGAATCTTCAGACATGCTGGCTACTCTTGTTAATGCAGCAAACAAATATAAAATAACGGGAACTGTCCTCTTCTGCTAGGATGTATTTGCTACAATGACTTACCACTAAAACACCAGCGGGGAGTTAGGATTCATGGAAGGCAAGTACATTGGTTATGGTTGCAATGACAAGTAAAAGACCTGGTTTTGCCTTCTTGTTTTCCCAGTAACAAGATGACGCCGTCATGGACAGTGGAGGCTTGGGAAAGGACTTTTTATGTAACTAAGTGGGAGGGTAAGAGAAGAGTTGTCGGTATGGTTTTGTTTGTGTGGCATCATCTGTGAATACCAGTTACTAATTTATGTAGGATAAGGATTTCTGCAGTAAGCTATCCAGACAACCTGAACATCTGAAACTTATGTTCTTATGTATCTATCGTCTTAATTTTCGTTGTCTTTTGAATTCCCTACATATATAGTTTACTCTAAATTTCCATTACTTTTATTTTTCAAGTAAAGGTAATGCATTTACTTTTAAGGTCTTGTGGCTATTTGCTTCATCAAAAATCACTTAGAAGTACTGCAGGGCTTGATGAATGGTACAGGATGCTAGATTTTTTTTTTTTTTTTTTTTTTACACCAATGTGTAATTCTGTTCCTCTTAACTAAGTAGGACTACCAGCAATTGGGCATTCTTGACAACTGCAAGAAGTAAATCATCTCATTGGAGAAAAGCAGATTTTGAGGAAATCTGAAATCAGCCTTAAAGCCTTTTGGCTGAGGTATACCACAGTGCCTTGCTGTTGAGTCAGCATTTTACAAAGTTAGAAATGCGATTGAAGTTTCCTTGGCCAATGTATCAGATGAGAGGAAAAATGCTGTCTTGACAAGTCACAACTTTTACTTGATTATCATCTTTACAAACACCTTTGGAAAGCAGATGAACTGGAGAGAAGGCATAAAAGGCCTTGCTTGCAGCAGACAGCCAAAGTGTTGATCACCAATGTCTGCAGTCCATGCAAGAAGCTCATGAGAAGAAACTCTAACCTGCAATGCGTCTGTGGCTCACAGGTCTATGTTTAGGCTACTCCATCCTTTGTAATGTTTAGATAGGTCTTCTCTATCCAGCTTCCATTCCTATGAAGTCATTTGTCTCCTAAGCAACAAGTCTACTAAAGAGTTCTGTTGGTTTGGTAAGCAGACTGCCTATAGGTGTAATCTTAGACAGACTGTCAACTCAATTTCATGGCTGGTCTCCAAAGAATGAAGTAGCAAATACATCTAGCTTTTTGATATACCTGGTTACTATGGTACTGTCCATCAATATGGGAAGAACCTTATGGGTGAAGACTGACTGGAAGATTTTGAGACCACTAATATGAGTCATCACTTCCTTCACATTTGTGTGTTTCTTTTAGAGTTCTATGGAAAATTTGTGTTACACACTGAGCTGAAGCAAGTATATCACAACACACACAAATACCACCAAAAATAAAAAAGACAAAAAATACCACTAGCGACAACAGCCACAATCACAGAGAATGCTGGTAGAAAATATATTTATTGCACTTAGCGCTTCGGCTCCCAGGCCTTCATAGAGTAAAGAAAATTACTAAAACACAGGTTTAAATACAAAAGAACATAATAATCCTTCCCACTGCTAATTAATTAAGCAATTAAATAAATTATATATTTCCAGTTGCATTCTTTGTTTAACCCTATGGGTTCCAAGGTATTAAACTTAAGAATATACATAGTTTCTTTCCTCAGGAGTTTATCCTTTAAACTTACATTTTTACCCATCAATATTTCCACCTTTTCCAAGATACAACCTGAAATTCCTTCAGGGTTAGAATTGTGAAATTCAGAAAAAGTGATTGCCCAAAGGGCTCTCCACTTTCACATTTCTAATGTCCCTCACATGTTCTTGAAAACGTACTTTGAAACTTTTACTAGTTTCTCAAATATAAAAAAAAATACAAAATTATGTCACAACACACCATCTTGTGTTAGTTTCTGATCCCATTCTGGGAGGGTAAAGAGAAGCTCTATGCTGCTTATCACTTGTGTTGCTTACTAAGTTAGCTCAGTTTTCAAAGAGAAGCTATAATGATGCACACATTCCAGGGACAATCTGTGCTGGTCCCAAAAGTTTCAGATACCAATGAATCTTTATTTCATGTCATTTTATAAGAACAACCATCAGAATAAAGGGGAAACATGAAATCTGAGACCATTAGAAACGTCCCTGAACTTAAGTGGACTTTTGGGAGATAAATGGAAAGTTGTTGTTTAAGAAAGAGTTTCTCTTAAGATAATGGTCTCTGTAGGCTCTGATATCAAAGACAGTACCCAAGAATTTATTATATTCTAAAGGCTCCTGGCTGAACTTCCTAGCCTTCTGGATGTAACTCTTGTATAGAGCAATCATGAATCAATCACTCTTCCATTAAATGAAAAATGTGAATTCCTTTCAACTTCAGGTAGGCAAAAACTGGTGCCAAATACTGCAGCACAGAGGCCAAATGGAAAAGAAAAGAACTGGTAATGGGAGTTCTGCACTCTAAACCTAAGACACTGCCTGTGTGCCTTGTGGATAGGTATGTGCAAGTATGCATTGATCTCTAGGGTGAATAAAAGGGTATATTTTATTAACGACTGAAGGAGAGACTGAAGAATGAGCATTCTGAATTTCTTTATTCAGACATACTTGTTGAGGATGGACCCATCTTAGAAGAGGACTCCACTGGTTGATCTTGGCCACCAGAAATGTTTCAAGTTGAATCCTTTCTCTGTCAATGAGCTAGAAAGACTTCAGTCTCCCTGCAAGACAGCAGATGTTTCAGAAGTACAGCATGGAGGACTCAATTCTTTTGTAAAGGTGGCATTTCAAGAAGGGAAGGAAATCGAGTAAATTCTAAGTAGCCCGAAACCACAAACTCCTTTACCCTTCTGAGATACAGCAGAAGGAACTATGCTCCCTTAGAAAGGAAATTCTCCCATCCAGAAGAATCTGCTAAGGAAGAGAGAGGAGAAAGGGGAAAGGGGGAAGGCTATAGTTACAGCTGAGTGGCGAGTTACAGCTGAAAAGAGAGATCTGCCCCACCCTCAGTTGATGCCCATGTTGTCTGAGAGGTCTACTCTCACCTCCATAGTCTTGCGGTTTTATAATATTGCTACTTTTCTACAACTGGCATGTTTGTCTGCCTCCTGAGTAATTCTTGGAGTAACTGTGGATGAAAAAAATGTTTCACTATATGCACGGTGGTGTGATTTTCTTATTGCATTTTGAAAATATTTTGGGAACCAGGACCAAAAAGGCATTTAAAAGCTGCCCATTCACAGTTTCAGGGATGTTTTTTATATGTAGCCACGCAAGTCTACTAACCACAGTCCCAGAGGCAGTAGCCCTAGCACAAGCATCAATGGTATCACACCTATATTTAGTGGTATGTTTGCCAACTTTAGTTGAGGTCAAAACAATCTGGTGATCTCATCCCTTAATTATTCATCTTGGATGACTTGAAACAAGTCCTCATTTTTTTCAAAGTATCTCCATGGTGTTGGATTATATAAATTTGGTTCTTAATTGCTTTTATTTCCATGTTAGTCGATGTGTACACCCTCTTTGGAAGGCTACTAAACCCGTAACAATTCTTGACCACATTTCTGCTTATAATGAGATCCCTGCTGCGTTGCCACTGGATTTTTAAGTAAATACTGTTATGTGTCCTGAATCCATTAGAACCTATCGGGTGTTTTAGGAGCAGAAGTTCAGTGTGTTAAAGACACATTTTCAAAAAAACAAAAAACAAAAAAAAAAAGTCTATCTCATGAAGCAGACTGACATTCTCTACAGACATCCTTGGACTGTAGCTGGCTGTGATGCAGTAACATAAAGGAGGAGAATTTAACTTGGAGAACTGGCTAACTCATCCTGATAGTAACCATCCCACAAACTATCACCATGCAGGGTATTACTGAGGGACCACAAAACTCACTCTATGAGACCCAAATAAGGGTATGAGAACCACCAAATAAGAGTTCCAAATAATAGTTCCAAATAATAAAGCTGACAGTTTGCCTGAACAAAACACCGGAAACACTGTTGTAAAATTGAAGTATTTAATAACGCTTCCCAAGTACATACGTTTTCGAACACCTTCCTCAGAACATACATTCAGTTGCTTTATTGCTGTATTTATACACCACTTGAATTGAATAATAGATAATAATTTAGATTAATTAACCTATTAACCATGATTTACAAAAGTATTTTTTAAAAAACGTATATAATATTGAATGCACTTACAATATGAAATAAAACATTGTAGAATTTGTATAAATAGTTAAAAAATGTGTAAAAAAATTGATGTTATAAACATGAAATAATACATTATAAGAATATGTTTAATTCTTCAAAGTTAAAATTTCAAAAATGATCTTCATCACCATCTGGTGGACAAATATAAGAATGACAATCTCACAACTTGGCAGCTCACAGTTTTAAAACTGGAGCTAGTGATAACATATCATTCAAACCCGGTTCCCTGGTAACATCCAGGACAATTTGCCAGTACAGTTCCCTGTATTCAAGTTTGGTTTCCCACATGCCACCCCTGATTTCTTTGGGCACTATTTCAAGAACAAAAAAATAGAAAATCGAATTCTCACATTTTTGGGAATGTCTAAACAAAGCATTGTTGACATTTCCCTTCCTCATTTCATAATAGTGCTCATAGATTCTGGATTTTAATTTCCTTTCAGTTTTACCTACATAAAAGGAAGAACAGGAGTGGCATGTGGCAATATATATAACCCCTTGTGTATTACAGTTAGCAAAGGATGTACTTTTGATTGTCTTGTTTCTGTCAAATATAGACAAATGTGAACCGGTCTGAATGTATTGACACTGGGAACATGATCCACATTTAAAAGTTCCCTTTTTGTGGCTAATATTATTTGTAGTACCTTGTCCTCCAAATTCAAATATAAATATATTTTTTAAGTTCGTGTCTCTCCTGTATACAAACTTAATGGGTTTATTCTTCAAATGCTCTAAGTCGGTAATTTCCTGGAACCTTTCCCATTCCCTACTTAGAACTCTTTTGAGTGGAAATGCATCACCTGTATAATCCATTACATAAGCAGTGGAAAAATTGTCACCGGCCTTTGGTGTAACATCGGGGGATATATCTCCTGTTGAAATAGATTGGGTGGTATTGGTGGATTCATGACACCCTAGAATTGGGGAAAATCCATCCTTCCTGCCTTCCATGACTATTTCGTATATTTCATCACACAAAAAGGATGGGTATCCTCTTTCCTTGAACATATCTATGATGAACTTGCTATCTGTTAAAAAATCCACTTCTTCTGAGGTCATCCTGCTGGATCTGATAAGTTGTCCTTTTAGAATGTTTTTCTTTTGTCCAAAAGGATGACCACTAGTAAAATGGAGATACGAGTTGGAAAAGGTGGGTTTCCTATACACCTTAGAAATAAAGTGGTCATCACCCTTCCTTAGTAGAACATCCAAATAGCAACATTCATCATAATTGATGCTATATGTGAAATCAAGAAAATTTGTAGTTGATTTTATGTATTCAAAAAATTCATAAAACCTTTCTAGCGTGTCTGTCCAAAAAATAATAATATCATCCAGAAAACGTTTATAGAATACCCAAGAATTACTATATTCACTGGAAATAATATACTGTTTCTCCCACCATGTCAAAACAAATTTGCTATTTGGATGTTCTACTAAGGAAGGGTGATGACCACTTTATTTCTAAGGTGTATAGGAAACCCACCTTTTCCAACTCGTATCTCCATTTTACTAGTGGTCATCCTGGAACTATTATTTGGAACTCTTATTTGGTGGTTCTCATACCCTTATTTGGGTCTCATAGAGTGAGTTTTGTGGTTTTTGTACAGTGTTTCACTCTTACCATCTTTACGTTATTACTGAGGGACACTCCATACTAGCAGGTTCCTGTACCAGGGGTTGATTACCTGTAGCCTTGACAATACCAGGTAGTTCAGCAGGAATGGCTGGCTTACAACAGCCTCAGGCACTCTTCCAAGATATACTATAATGAAGAGTTTCCTGGGCTTCTCCATGTTTATGTGCTTTTGTTGATATTTTAGGGCCTCCCTAAGCTTTTTCTCTCATCTTTAAGGCGACCTACTATAGAAGTACTGGACAACTCCACCATGCCAGAGATACCAACTTACAGTGTTCAATAAAAGTGTTTAAGCTACTAGTTATCCTAATTAAGGTTCTCTGTTTAAAAACTCTGCATCACTCACAGTTTATTACATCACAATCCTCATCTAAACAAAAATCACACTGCAAGTGGTGATTCTTTGTAGGAATATTTTTTCCACAAAACACTACAGTTTATCATAATCTTCATTCACATAAAAATAACATAGTAAGTGGTCATTCTTTGTGGGACATCTTTTTCCCACAGAATACCTGCTGGTGTTTTTTCCTACGTCCGCAAGTTAATCACTTAAAAAAAAAAATGAATAGCCATCTACAACAGAATGTAGAAGAACTACAGAAAAGGGCAGAAAGGTCTAAAGAGTGCTTAACCCTCACTAGTGGTATACTTCAGGCTTCAGTCCATGAGCCGCTCATCTTAGGCATTTAATTCTTGGAGGTCAAAGCTAACGTTAACTACTTATGGCAGAACACATTTACAGATGACTGTATACTTGGTGCCATCAAAAAATCTCCGGGAGATACCAAGAACTTCAGAAAGACCTTTCCTAAAATATAACAATCACTACTTATTTACTGAGATACCAAGAGCTTCAGAAAGATCTTTTCTAAAATATAGCAATCACTACTTATTTACTGTTGTAAGGAAGTCCTTTTTCACTGTGTAGCTTATTAGTAAGCCTATGGCAACCAGGTCAAGGGACATAATCATTCTACTGCATTCTACACTTATTAGGCTAATTATCAAGTATAATTTCCCCTCTGGTATGTACCTGTCCAAACACCTGACACACATTTTTTTTTTTTTTTTAATTTAACATTTGTTGACCGGGAATGTCTGATTAGGACAGGACCTATTTTCAATGGAGGCCTGAGGAGTAATGCTCCAGACACTTGTCTTTAGAATGTGGGAGGAAACCGGAGTATCCAGAGGAAACCCACGTGAATGCAGGGAGAACATGCAAACTCCACACAGAAGGCACTCCAGCCGAGAGTCAAACTGGAGAACCTCTTGCTGTGAGGTGACATTAACTGCTGCACCACTGTCTCGTTGTCGCACAAATAAAGTAACCACAGCACTTTCTTGCCAACAAAATCAAGGGCCTTAATCACAACAGCTACACTGATCGTCTCAAAGCCCTTTCCCTCTTTTTGTCATCTAACAGGCTACTGAAGAACTTTCTCTGCTCACAGAGACTCTGCTGACCCCACCGTTTCAAATCTACTACAAATCTACAAGACACCCACTTCTCTTAAACAGTTTTCCTCTCCATGTAAAGCAAAGCATCTCTCTTACTGCATTCAAGCATAATCTGGATGAGTGAATGGGAAACTGCAAGTGCACTCCTAGACTGGTACCATTGTATCTTATGGATAGGGATAACATGTAAATGTCTGTCTACCACTGGGTTATTCACACTCATAATACAAGGGGGGCTCTGGGTTAACTGGACTAAAACTACTAGGGCTAAAAACTTAATGGAATGCATGCCTTGGCTTCTGAAGATCCTCACAGATTTTAAGCCTAGTAAGTACCTATAAACTCTCACTCTTTTCTGTCTTTCAGGATGGACAAATTCCAGAGTGGATGATCTTTCATTCCAGTGACACAAAAAATGAAGTTGCACAAATTACACTCCTTTACAGGTAAACTTTAGTCTAATGGCAAAAACATGGGAGGAGATCTGTAGGAATGTCTAACGACTGTTAAATTCTGGCTTGAAGAATAAGATTTTTCTGAGGTTGTGACACAAATACCCTTATCAATGCACTGCAGCAATGATCCTCATGAGCATCAGTGCACAAACAATAAGATTAAAGCTGCAGGATACATGTACTGGAGATCTGTTTTAGGCAGACACAAGCCATCCGTCAGATGTTTTCAACAGTGGACATCTTCTAGTGCACAAAGCTACAACCTTAAACCACAGCCAGTAGAGGGAATCCTGAACGTAAAAGAGAACATCTTATTTTTTTATTGCACAGGAAAAGGCAAACAGTTTGCACCAACAAAGGCCTTTATGGCAGGCTAAAGGAAAAAGAATAAAAAAAAAAAACAAAAAAAAAGAATACTGCTGCAAGATATGTAAGCACATAACATATCTAAATATTCATACAGAAATGTAAGAAAGTATGAACAGGCCAATAGTCAACTTTTGTGAAAAACATCTGTCATCATTAGCAAACAGCTATAAATATAAAATATCCAGAAAAAGCATGAAAAATATAAAAGAGTAAGAAAAGGAGATAGCCTTAGAATGAGACCTAAAATTGTGGGCAGGCGTATGCTACCAGACCCACTGGTGGGAGCCTATACGGTCCTGTTATTCCAACAGTTAATGCTATGGCACATTATGATACAGCTGTATTATGTCTGTGTTTATTATACAAATCACTGCTGCAAATTTTTGGTATATCTGTTGGAAAGGTTCAAAAAAGTGAAGTTTATGAGAGCCACAAGGACAACTGGCTACAGAATTCCTTGCCAGAGCAAATCTTGCTGTGTCCCTTCAATGGGCATCCTTTTGCAGCATTTTCAGTAAGTGTGGCTGGATGATCAGTAGCATCAATGAAACACTGTGCACATGCATTCTTGAAGACGGCCATAGTAGCAGCTGCAAATCTGATAACTACAGTCCTAACCTCTCTAAACAGTGTCTTGGTCTACCAGATCTGCAGCTGTCTTTACAAATTTCTTCAAGAATGAATCTGCTCAGATTGTCAGTGATGTTACTGATCATCCAGCCACCAAGACTTCCTCTTAAAACGGTCTTTGTGGTTACATGGTGTCACTGCTCATCTTTTATGAAGGAAATAGGCAAATGGTATCTGCCGAATAGGTTTTTCCTTCTACATGTAACACCGCATAGATCTATGAATATCCATGAAATGCAGCATTTTTTTGCGGTACACAAAGCCAAACTCAATGATTGTAGGTAAACTGAGAAACCACCTTATGCACAAAGGAGGTATCTGTTTTTAGAGACATCCTTTCCTTATACAGTACAATACTATACATACAATAAGGCCAGTAATACAGAAATCCTTCTGTTAGAAGACTCTTTCAAAGACAGAACAAGACATCTGAGTTAAGTGCATCAAAAAAGAAGTTTGCGTTGCGAAAACAAAATTTAAATTCCACGCCATCACCCACAAAATGTCTGGAGTCTTAAATGTAAAATGTTGATACTGCATTTGAAGCTAAACGAGGCTCCAGAGCAGGCTTGTCTAATTTTCTGCACCAGGGGTTAGATTTCATACAGGAGTAAAAAAAGGGTTGCCCAAATTTGCATCAAAATAAGATGCAAAAAAGTACTTCACTATTGCAAATGTTTAATGTTCCATATGATAGCAGCAATGCCAAATATGGATTATTGTATAATGATCTGTAAGATAAAATAACCTCCTTGCCTACAGTGTTGTACATGTACATGGAGGGATTTTCTTATTGACTACTAAACCATTAAATATGTTTGTACTGGTAAGGTAAGTGGAACTTTTTTATTACTTTGGGACATTATTATTATTTTTTAAATAAACATCTTTATTAAATTATCACTTATGACATAGGCAATCATACATTTATAAAAAAATAAAACAAACCATATTAAACATCTTAGTTGCTAGCATTATGCATCACAAACCATACTGACATAATTTTAGTTGTAAAAATTATATGACTTATAATCTACCCAATCACTGACAAACATTACATTGTATACTCAAATCCTGCCTTCTTTTAAACCTCATTCCTCACCTGTATGCAATGTTCCCACAATTCCCATTTTTCTATATAATTTGCTCCTACCCTTTTCTAAAGGTCCCAATTCCAGTTGTTTTACCTCTGTTACTATAATCGCTACTTCTAGTACAGTTGGTTTATACTTTGATTTCCATTTTCTAGTAATTGCTTTTAGTCTACCAACTCATTACACTACCACAGAAAATATGCTCCCAATTACTTCTTTCTTCATCATCACAGCTCCAACATTTGCTGTCTACCTGAGGAAAAAAATCTCTGGAGTCTATTTGGGGTATAAAAATACCTATGTAAACATTTCCGAGCACAAATCCTACATCATCAAGATTTTGTTGCATATTTGGGAGGCAAACATATATCCCCATTAGTTCTTTGTGAATTGCTTACCCAATCTCTCTCTTCCTAATCCTTTCTAACCTCCTCTGAGTGATTCTTATAGTTATATTGCAATACTTTATATGTTCTACTAATTATTCATTTTTTAACAGCAGCTTCTGTTCTAGATTCCACTAAAAACTCTTTGCCAATACTCTGAAGGCAATCTCTAACTTGCAGTCCAAATAAATTTTTGGCATCTTCCCATTCTATTACATTTCCATCAAGTCATTTGCTCCCAATACCGTGGTTCCTTTGTCAGTTTTCTCCAATACGTTCCAACTCCCCTCTTGCCTATTATCTGTATCCCCAATTGCAGTCATCCCTATCGGCAGAATCTCCTTCTCCATTCCTGTGATGGCTTAGTTTTTAGAATGCTTTCTACTACTTTATGAATATAATATTCTGTATGACTATTGTTATTCTCCTTAAAGATCTGCATCCAAAATGCCAGTCTCTCCTTGTTTCTTGAGCTTTCACAACATTATTGTAACAGAACTGCTGCACACTGATATTTGAATACTCAGTCACAATGTCCACTAATGCGTTTTAGTGCATGTGTGTGTGTAGGGGGGGGGGGGGGGTAACAACATGTCAAACGCTCAAAGACATTACTTTCAGGGACATAGAAACTGGTTTAATTTAGCTCCCATGTTATAAAAGCAAATTATATTTATGATTTTGAGAAAAAAGTGAAAAGTTACATTTTTGTGAACTCTAAAAACATCTGTATAATGGATCGTAACAAAGTAATACCTGAAAGGTGTATTGCATCTTCATTACATGTTTAAAAATACAAACACAGACTTCTTTAGCTCCATTCACAAACATACTGTCCATATAGAATGTGTCCTTCTGAGAAGGTACACCATCTTTGACTGTTAAGGTACAAATAAAGCTGCCACCATAATGTACTTCATGCCATTTCCTCAGGTGACATGTATTGCCCCAAGCAAGACATATTATATTTACTTAACACTTTACAAGCAACTGATCTTTGCTTTAACGCATAGCTTACCTCCCTAAAAAAATATAATTTCTATACACTACTGATGTCCATATTAAGAAAATGAAACACATAACAGCTAAAGAAATGTAGTTTCAACTTGCTGAGTCAGAGGCACACTGCCCTTGATAAGCCATATCAATTTTCATTCAACAGTGCTTTCAGACAGCATGCCTCCACATCCATCCATAACTCCCTTTTTTTCCACAAGGGGTCATGGCGTCACTTCAAAAGTAACAAATATATACAGCCAAGGTTTACACATCCTTACCCCTAAAAGAAAGCCACCTTCTTGCATACACTTCTGAGGTTTGAATGTGGTGAAGGCAAAAGTAATGACCTTAGTAATTTATTTCAACTTGATGCTCACTGATGCATATGCAGAACACATCTGACAAGCCATACTAATACTCATTCGCCACTGCCTTGTGCGTACATGTGGTCTGATTCCCTATCCTCCTCCTCCAAAAATACTGTATACAAGGTGATGGTTCAGCTTTCAAAGTGAAGCGTCTAAAATAAACTCTGTCTGCCCTAGAAAGCTGCAGCTAACAATTGGTGTGATCCACTTTTCTAATACATTGCTTCCTACTTGTCAGCACAAAGGAGTTGGACAAGTCACTATGGAGATCTCCACCAAAGAAGTGGACACTTCCTGCAGTGACCTTTTTGAATACAGTGCAGTGGCGTGAAAGCAGCAGCATCTACCATCTGTTCCTTTGACTGAAATGAGCTCCAGGAAGATGCTCTATCACTGATTCTAAAACCAAGCCAGTGACAGAAAAGAAGTTGAAGTGGTCTGCAGTCAAAGTAGAAAAGAAGAGTAGATGCTCGTGGGCCAGACTGTAGTCTGTGGGACACCTACTAGACTAGTAAACAAGCAGAAAATGGTGAAAGATGTACTTTTAGCACATGAATGAGCCAAGCTTATAATGAACAGATACTATATATTTGTGGGACTAAAGGGCCTACCATGACAGCATAAAAAAAATATTTGGCCTTTTAGCCTCTAACAAGCTCCCATTTTCTGTTAGACTGAAAGCTCTGAGACTTGGATGGATCACGATCACTCACTGCTGAGACAAGTAGGTTGCTGCTAAGAGGTCATGCCAATGGCAGTGCTATTTAAATCTCAGCAAAGTGAATCGTGGCTGCATGGTCAAGCAGCAGCAATCAGAATTAGTTAACTTTCTCTTTTTACTTTTAAAGGACTTTTGGTATCAGACAAGTAAGAATAAATTCATAAAGACAACTCTGACTCAATGGAACTAAGAAGGCATTCATTACAACTCTTATAGAATGAGGTGATCTGGGGCAGAAAAGTAGAGGATGGTTGCTCGTGTGTGAGACAAACATATTAATGCATGCTATAAGGAAACCAATTTCTTTACTATATACAGTAAAAGTTATGGGACATTTTTATTCTGTCCAAAGACCCTAAAAAAGCCAGTTATGCAAAACATATGTGGTAGTCAGTGCACCACACCATCCTTAATGCAGGATTCTTCAACACACTGCATCACTTTACCTAATAACCCATTCTGAGATTGCATACCACTGTGGTATGCTGCAGTTTCCCTAACACTGATTCTACTTTTGTGAGTGATTTGTTTTATCACAGTTCACTGAAACAAGAGGCGATAAAAAATGAAATATAAACTAAATATTACATAAACATGCTTCTGCCCAATGCCTCTTCATGAGAAGCTTGACATTTTTTTTGTGTATAGTACATCTTATTATGGTTTGTTGACTTGGGTTTATGTTGATTACAAAACTATACTTGACAACTGCCTGCCTCTGAATTATCAGTCTGCTTGCACAATCAGTAACATTGTATTTTCCTTCTCTTTGTATATGTGTCTCGTCTGAATAGCATTATCTGTCACCAGGTGCAGAGTTCTCAGCTGTAGAAAAGTAAGGAAGATGTTAAATACAATCTGAATTTGATATGTACAGATTTCTTTCTCTGACAATGAGATCAAAGTATCTATGCTTTCAGTCCTTGAATATGGGCTCTCCAATAACAGTGTCATCCACTGCTAATTTCTGGTTTGGCAGAAATTGGAGACATGAATTTCATAACTGCTGTATCCACCTATGTAATTCCTTAATCAAGGATGGCAGCAAACAAAGACTGACTGAACCCTACTGACTGATCCTTCTCATTCTGCACACTGCAAACAGCTGCACTATAATTCTACAAACCACAACAGAATGAGAGCAAATTCTTCAAACTCTGACAACAGTATAATTCTTGGATATTCAAAAGACTGGTACATATAACATTGAAAGAATACTTCTTTTCTTATGGGACTCCTATCTGTAGTGAAGACATGTGAAAAAAACATCTTGAAATAAACAGGCTAGTATCCATTTAATATGCACTATAAGTGGTCGTATGAAACAAGTTTCTACAAAAGAAATTATCCAAACAAATTAACAATGATATACAATGTGAACAAGTCCTGACTTTCTGGTATTCAAAAACATGTAATAACCTTCCTCAAAAACTATGCATAGAGTACAAAAAGTAGAAACGGGCAAATCAATTCTTATTTTATTTCCTGGTTGTACACCTAAACAATGTACTTTCTTTTGACAGCTTGCATGTGTACAGCTGTAGCAGTTTTCCAGACAATAGCCCAAAATTATTAAATAAAATGAAACTTATAAAAAGCAGTTATAATTTAATATTAGAAAGTAAAATGTTCAATTATAGTGATATCTGTGAAAGGCAGCAGCACCCCCAAATTAATTCCTTCTCACTCTAAGATTACACCACTGTGAAGAAACAGTGAGAAAAATTTTCCTGCATTTTTGACTTCTGACCATTTTTGAGCTGTAGCAATCTTGGAGTAGGAGTACGTTTGACATGTGTTTGTTGCAGGGAGCTCCTATACAGAAGTTTTAAGCTATTCTAATTTGGGATCTTCAAAGGTAACATGGGTAATTTAGTTGCTTTCTAGTAACAATGCCTTGCAGTATGAATCATAAATATGCAAAATAGATTTTAAGGAATTGTAACTGAGGAATTAAGGGTGGTATTTATAGTTGGTATGGGAACACGTAAGGTAACCCACTCTGTTCATGTGAATGCATAGCAATGGCATAATTCATAGAGGCCATTTACATTAATGGGTGACAGTTGCAAATACATTTAAGCAAATTAAATGTTTGTGTCTTTCGGCTTTTCCCGGTTAGGGGTCGCCACAGCGGAACTCCAGTCCGCTAATGATTGGTAGTTGATTTTTACGTGCCGAATTACCAGCCCTGAAGCACAACCTTCAACGAAGGTACGCCCATTCACGCACGTCTCTATGCAGAAAACGCTCTAGCTGAGAATCGAACCGGACAGCGTCTTACTGTGAGGCGACAACGCTACCAATGATGCAAAATATTATATGCTAAATAAGGCCTTCTCCGGTCTGTTTGGGATTCATAGTCGTATTCTGATGCTCTTCCACACTATGCATAAATTCTTCATAAAAAATGGAATCATGCCTTTTGTATCTAACTTTGTACCCTGCGAAGCAGCTTTCTCTTGCTCCCACGCTCCTAGCTTTGCTATTTCCTGTTGTGAATTATTTGTCCTGGCTGAACCAAAACTGCTTGCTCCCAGAGGCACTCTCCAGCCAAGAAGGAGAACAGACAGAGAATAAGTAATCACAATTTTGATAATCAAGAAATCCTTGACAGGTTTAGAGTGGACAAGGATATTGTAAAGTCTTGGTGAGCATGTATAGTCCCCCACATGGGTACTCATAGAATGTGTGGACTTTTTACTAGTTTGTGCATGGAGGATACCGCAGCAGTTCCTGGGTATTCTTGGCATGTGAGAAACAGTATATGTCACATCTTCCCTTTTTTCAGTCTTTCCTATCTTCCCCTTTCCATTCTAAAGAAACCAACAGGGAATCCACATAACAATACCACTATATAAAGCTCCTCTATTTTTTTTTTAAAGGTAACAGCTGCACTGCATGTTACTTGCCTTAAATACTTCAAATGTGCTTGCACATACCTGAAAATGTCTGTAACTATACAAACCCTGAAGCTTTCACGTACTACTTTACAAATACTTAAGGATTAACTACGGCAATTTTATTTGACAAAAGTGGGCATTTTATAAACGCTTCCACAGTTACTTATTCATCGCTAATGACCTGTAATTATTGAATCTGCATATAGATGTAGACACTTCTCATGAATAACTGCTACAGAAGTGCAAACCTCTGGACAATGAATACCACCGAAAGTTTGCTGCATTTGTGATTCCAGGAAATGCAGTTTTGTGCAGAGAATCAAGATTCAATATATTTCAGAATGTTCTGCATGTTGGATGATTTTTTTCACTGTCTAAATGTGTATATATATATATATATATATATATATATATATATATATATATATATAGTCTTTGTTGATCAGTGTCCGATTTGGCAAAGCCCACTTTCAGAATTGGCTCGGAGAGAGGAAAGCTCCACCACAGGTCCATATATGCTTGAAGTTACATTACACCATCACAGATATTTACACATTTGACATTACATTGCATATTTGAAGTACAAACATCATTAAATTTACAATATACATTTACAGTTTAGGAGAGATACAATTGCTGTAATAGCATAAATATGAAAGAACTGCTCACAGTGATAGAATGCTTAAGGTTTTAGTACGTTGGAATATTATGTTAAAGTACACGATGAGCATGTGGAAAAGGGAGTAGATGTTATTTAGCCATAAACCTTAGCATTGTGTTGTGTTATATATCTTGAGATTAATGTATTTTAAAATCTGGATGCGTTAATATTGATGAAGTGGTAGATATAGTTAGATATAGGGTAATGTAGAGAAAAATTTGAGTTTTGTGGAACAGGAGAATAGATCTAAGATACTAGATGGAAGAGCGCAACAGAGCAAAAAATATTTAAGTAGGCCAGTATTAATGAAGTTTTCTCTGAGAGCTGGGTAAGGCCAGCTGAGACAGGAGAATGTGTTAGGGAAAAGAGAAGAAGTATCTTAATGCAGGTAGGAGTGTAAATGATGAAAAATGAATAGTGAGAAACAGAAGTTTAACAAGTAAGATCTAGCCTCGTGAAGAGCAGGAGCAGGACCATGACTGAGTAAGGTATTGCTTAACTAATGCTTTGAAGCTATTAAGTTTTCTGGTTATTCTTATGTTTGAAAGGACTGCATTTCAGAACTTTGGATACGTGACAGGAATACAGGGAATCCTCTGCTTGGTTGTTAGATTTATTTATGATTAATAAGGACTGTTTTCTTGAGCAGAGGTCCATCATCACCACCATCTGAGCCCTTTCATGAGGGAAAGAGGAAAAGCAAGTCTGTACATAATACAGCCCCGTAAGAATTTCTGCTTGAGATGGCACTACATCTAACCTTTGTTAATTTGGAGCTACTATACAAAGTACTGAACACACAGGAAAGCATAATGAAGTGCAGAGCATGAGACCTCCAGAGATTCTGATTGAATTAGGCAGTCATAGAAGGAAGGGTCAGTCTTAGATGTGTGTACACAGGGGCAAAGCATTTCATGAGAGCACTGAATACACTAGAAAAGTGAACTACCTAGAACATTAGCATTCACATGTGGGACTGCAAGACTTGATTGTGAAAGTAGACATCATATACAACACCAGTGGTACTAGAAAGACAATTTGTTGCAGGAGACACGACACAATCTGGAGGGTTAAAATATAGATGTTTATTTTTTACAGATCAGCTCAGATCTGAAAGTTATGCAATAGGTATTTACTGTTTACCTTTGCTTGGAAATAAGAAATATCATGGATGATAACATGGTCCTTTTCCTACTTCTGGAAACAGTTCTACTATCTTAATGTAGAAAAGACTTTGCAAAACGAGCAGCTTGCCATGGCCATTATGATGTGATACACAAGAGATGCAGTCTGCTACCAAACAGTTTCAGAACCTTTTGGTCTGGTGTTCTCTCATTTACATCACTTCTCTGACCCACTTGTCTAAAATTAGGGGTTCACTGCACTCTGAAAATAGAAACTTTACCCTCTATTTGTACTGAATGGGAATGGGTAGTTAATGAAGGGGTATGTAATTTGGAGCACTGTTCATCCAGCCTTTTCCACCAAAAGCCATAGACTGCACTTAAACATATTATTATTCAGTGTTCTTGAGACCACATTAACTTTAAGCAATGGGCAACAATCTCAATCACTCCAGTCAGATCTTGTAAATTATCACAAATGTGAATCTCATCTTTCTTCATAACAGTGACCATTCTGTTTACTTATTCCATTTGTTCTAATTGCTTCTTACTGAAACTTCAGTTTTCAAAGCACTTCAGTCCCTCTTCAACTTTACTTCTTAGTGCAACAGATACTTTCTCTTGAGCATGATGCACTGGCACTATACTGGGCTTTATTTGTATGTCACAATGACAAGCTTCTTAAATCTGTAAACACATCAACATATATGTGTAGAGTATCTGAAATAACTGATTCTGAACACACAGTCTTTTCACTACAAATTCTTTTTAGCCTCTTATAAACCTCACAATCCAAAATATGACTAAAAAGTTACTTCTTTAACAGTTCATTTTCCTATTTCTGTTCACCAACAGGCATTCTTTTGAACACATGACTTTCATTAATTAGAAGTTATGTACTCACCATAATGTTCCATCTGAGTAGGTGACTTCATTTGGATGCAACCTGTGGGTATCGGATCCGACCTCGGATCCGAGCCGGCATTTCAAAAGCTTAGGCTCCGAGCTCCTAGCTCCTCCCTCTACCCATAACCCCTTGCCAATCCCTGACTGACCTCAGATTGAGTTTGCCTATATAATACTGACAACAGTAACTGAACAAAGCAAAAAAATACTCGCTGTATAAAGGTCAGGGGGATGGAGGGACAGTTGCATCCAAATGAAGTCACCTACTCAGATGGAACGTTATGGTGAGTACATAACTTCTAAATCTGAAGTAGGCAGACTTCATTTGTCTGCAACCTGTGGGACAGAGTTCCCAGCTACCTGAATCTTGGGCGGCTGTCATGGAAGGATGTTTCGGAGCACTGCTGAGCCAAAGGATGCTCTTCCTCTGGAAACAACATCCACCTTATAATGAGAAATAAAGGTATGAGGTGAGGCCCAAGTGGCTGCCGCGCAGATATCATCCAATGACACACGGGACTTAAAGGCGGCTGACGTGGAGACTGCCCTAGTAGAATGAGCCGTAACCCTCTGAGGAGCAGGTCTACCTGAAGTGTCATAGGCCTGCAGAATACAATTAGCAATCCACCTCGATAGTGTGACTTTAGAAACTGCTTTACCCAAAGCAAATTTAGCAAAGGAGACGAACAGCTGATCTGATTGCCTGTGACCAGCTGTTCTGTGAATATAAAATCGTAATTGTCTATGAACATCCAAGGAATGCAGTTTGTATTCTCCTTTGTTTGAGTACTTGGGGAAAAACACAGGTAAGTTGATTGATTGGTTGATATTAGATTCTGAAGAGACCTTTGGAAGAAAAGATGGATTGGTCCTGAGGCACACCCTATCTGGAAAGAAGGAAAGGTAAGGAGGCTTGACGCATAGAGCCTGAAGTTCAGACACTCTTCTGGCTGAAGTGATAGCTACTAAGAAGGCAGTCTTCCAGGAAAGGTACTTCAGGTCTGTAGACGCTGCAGGCTCGAAGGGAGGAGCAGTAAGAGCTTGCAGAACTAAAGATAGGTCCCAAGGTGGTACAATGTCTTTGACTGGAGGCCTCAACAAAAAAATACCTTTAAGAAAGGTTTTGCACAATTTCGCCGTCATGAGGGGAGCTGTGTCATGACCAATGTGATAATGAGAGATGGCTGCTAATTGTACCTTAATCGTGGAAGAACTTGCCCCTTGATGAAAGAGGTCTGTTAAAAAATCCAGCACTGCCGACATAGGTGCTGAAAAAGGATCCAAACTTTTCTGGACCGCCCAAATAGAGAATCTCTTCCATTTACTCCGATAAACCTGCCTAGTGGAAGGTTTATGAGCTGCCACTAGAATGGCCTTGACCGGTGACGAGATACCGGGAGTCCTAATCAAGGATGGAACTGGAGCAGCCAAGCTGTCAATTTCAGGGTGCGTAGATTGGGGACCGAAATTCCCAGAGGATGGGAGATGAGATCCGGAATCGGATCCAGAATCCAGGGTGGATTCACTTTGTGAGACCATACAAAGGGGAACCAGGGTTGACGAGGCCAGAACGGGGCAATGAGAATCATTCTGCTCCCCAAACTGTTGGCTTTCTGCAGAAGCCTCTGCATTAGAAGTAGTGGAGGGTAGGCATAAAGCAGACCGGGAGGCCAAGCATGCACCAGCGCATCTCTCGGGGATTCCCCTGGTGGGGGAAGCAGAGCGAAGAAATTGTCGCATTTGGCGTTTGAGGGAGAGGCAAAAAGATCGCAACAGGGTTGCCCCCAAACGGCAAAAATCTTCTTCACTACCTGAGGATTGAGAGACCACTCGTGAGGGGAAAGAATGGTGCGACTGAGTTTGTCCACAAGGATGTTGGATTTTCCCGGAATGTGCGTTGCTACAAGAAAGCGTTTGGTGGAAATTGCCCATTCCCAGACTCTCATGGCCTCTCGACAAAGGGGATAGGACCTGGTTCCTCCCTGTTTGTTGATGTACCAGACTACCGACTTGTTGTCTGACTGAATCGCAATAGTCCCTGAAGGAAGAACGTGGTGAAGTGCTTGCAACGCTAGGAGCACCGCCCTCATTTCCAGGACGTTTATATGCAACGAAGTCTCTGTGGAGTTCCACGTGCCTTGGACAACCTTCCCCGCAGAATGCCCCCCCCACCCGAGGCAAGAAGCGTCCGTGGTCACTGTGGCTCGGGGAAATGCTGCACAAAAGGGTCTCCCTGTCAGAGGCTCCGGAGATCGAAGCCACCAAAGAAGGGAATCCTTGCATGCTTTGCTGACCGCTATCGGAGTGCTGAGAGAGGAACAGAGAGGGGACCACTGAACTTGAAGGGTCCATTGAAGAACCCTCATGCATAGGCGCGCATGAATAAGAAGCGGGATAGCTGCCGTCATCGAACCTAGGGCCCTCAGGACCGAAGCTGCTGTCGGAAATGGTTGCAGGACCGCTGCGACATGACACTTCAGGTTGGAAATTCTGTCTGGGGTGAGGAAGGCTCGCATTGACCTGGTGTTTAGTCTTCCTCCTATGAAATCTATAACTTGAGTGGGGTGCAGTAAAGATTTCCCCCAGTTGACAGTGATGCCCAGCCTTGGGGCTATACGAAGGAAGTAGTCCCTGGCTGAGCACAGAAGATGCCTTGATGATGCTGTTAGGAGCCAGTCGTCCAGGTACGGAAAGACCTGTAATCCCTGGAGCCTCAGGTGGGCCGCTAAAACCTTGGTGAACACCCTGGGGGCTGAGGTGAGACCAAAGGGAAGGACCCTGAACTGATAATGACTGGCTCCCAGCCGGAAGCGAAGAAACCTCCTGGACCGTCTGTCCATGCGAATGTGGTAGTACGTGTCCTTGAGGTCGATGGAGCACATCCAGTCGTTCTCCCTCAAGAGGGGGAGTATAGATTGAAGGGTGACCATCCGGAACTTCTGCTTGGTTACTGACAGGTTCAGCAGGGAAAGATCTAGAATCGGTCTTAAGTCCCCCGTTTTCTTTGGCACTAAAAAGAACCTGGAGTAAAACCCTGACCCGGTTTGATCTGGGGGGACGCACTGGATAGCTCTTTTTTCTAGCAGCTGTCCGATTTCGATAGCTGCTGCCTCCCTTTGGTCGGGTGGAACATCTGGGAGGCTGCGAGATCTGGGAACTTTGTATAGGGGAATTGTATAACCTCTGGATATCACACGAAGCACCCAACGGTCTGTTGTGATGGACTCCCAAGAAGTTAGGTGCCTCGAACGCCCGACTGCCTCCAGAGACGGACAGCCAGGCAACCCTTCAGGGCTGCTGCGTGGGTCTATCAGAGAAAGGTTCTCTGGACCCAAAGTTGCTAGAAGCCCCCCTGCCTCTAAGACGGCGACCTCCCCGTCCTCCTCTGCCACGGAAGGACTGGTTATCCGGAGCAGGTTGGGACTGCTGCGATTTCCGGAACCACATCTTCTTCTGTCCCTTTTGGTTCTTCGAGAAGGACCTCTGGGGAGCTGAGAAGCGGACTCCGACGGCAGACAGCGTCTTCCCGTCCTTCTCGCTCTGGACTAATGTTTCGTGAACAGTTTTGCCAAACAAGGCAGGACCATCGAAGGGGGCATTCGCAAAAGTCGCCTTGAAGGGCTCTGCGAAATCACAGTGGCGGAGCCAGGCCTGCCGCCTCATGACTAGGCCTGCTCCGCTGGCTCTAGCGGCTCCCTCGGTAGCGTGAGAAAGCAGCCGCATAGATGTGTTAGAAACTGATCTAAGAGTGGCCATTCGGGTGGAGTATACCTGCTTATCCTCACCCGACATGGACTCTGGGGGAGATGCAGCGTATTCTTTAATCAGATCCCGCTGCATCCTGATGACGTGTGCCATGTAGTTCAGCGCTCTCAAAAAGAAGGTTGCTGAACTGAAAACTCGCTTCCCAATGCGATCCATCGAGCGGGACTCCTTGCCCGGAGGATGCATAGAGGGATTCTCCTGGGCCAATTCCCTCTTAGTGGCTGCAGCCATCATCATGGCATCTACTGGGGGGCCTTTGCTCCAGTGAGTGCGGTCCGCCGGAGGGGAAAGGATACGGTCAGGACGCTTGGGTACAGGCTCAACGGTGTCCGGATCCTTCCACGCTCTGATGGATATAAGGTCCACCAGAGGATCGGCAGGAGGGGACACCCAAGAGGTAGATGGGCCCGCCTCGAATGCCTCCAAGAACACAGACTCGTCTGAGGAGGCCTTGGGGGCTGACCCCCCCCCCCGATCTTCAACATTTCCATGATGTCTCCAAATGAGACGTCCTCAGGGGGTGATCTTGGGGAGCCTTCCCCTTCATCCAGGTCTGTGTCTTCGGTAACGGACTCGGGGGAGTCCATGTGCCTCCTTTTGCACTTACGCTTCCGAGGTACTTCTTCGGGGGGGCTGTCCGAGGAGTACTCTTCCGCAGCTGGATGTTCCAAGGGAACTACTTGGGACATCGAGGCGGGCTGTCAGTGGGACCGGCTGGTGGGGGCCTGGCCCAACTGCAAGGGAGCGCGGGATGGAGCCGTGGCAGGGACCGGGGGTCCGGTAGTCCTCAACAGTGCCCTTTCCACTACGTTGAAGGCCAAGGGGGAGCCAGCTTCTCTAAACCCCGAGAGCCGACCCCCACTCGGATCCGACGCACGGATCGGAGCCGGAGCTGAGACCGTCGGATCCGAGAGACCGGTGTGCTCCGACCTAGACGGAGCTGAAGACACACCAGCTCCCTCGGATCCGAGGCTCGGTCCTCGGCTCCGAGAGGTCGGGTCCGGCACCAAGCACTCAAGGGATGGAACGGATCCGAGGTGCGCCGACCTATCGGATCCGACCCACCCCCGGATCCAACTCTGCCCGGCGCCGACAGCTCCGAACCCATGGTGTGGGTCGGAGAAGGAGCCAAAGGCGAAAAAGGTCGGCCCCTCCCGGATGGGGGGGGCTAGGAGCACTCCCATTTGCATTTGGGCCTGGATGAATTTCCTCATCATCCGGTCCATATCTGCTTCACTCATAGAAAAGGTGGATCTAGTCGAGGCTACCGAAGCGGATCTAGAGAGCCGCCTTGGGGACCTCGCTGAAGGGCTAGCCTCCTCCTCCTCGGGCCCAGGAGAGAACCGAGGGGAGTGGAGCCGAGGAGGAGGAAAGCTAGAAGGCACAGGAGAGGCCCGCTTGGATGGAGGAGCCGAACTAGAAGTTTCAGCTCTCCGTTTGTGGTGCCTCTCCCTGTGCCTCTCCTTCTTCTCTCGCTCCCTAGAAGACTCTCTCTCCTCCGGCAACTTAGAGGGAGGTTGAGTCCCAGCCGGTGGAGGAGAGCCCACAGCAACTGTTTGCTGTGTAGAAGGGGCAGAAGCCGAAGCGGTATCTGGAGGGAGAAGTCCCGCCAGAACCAGCTTCGACCTCCGCTCCCTCAAAGCTCGGGGGTTGAACCCTGCACAAATGGTACAACCAGAAGACAGGTGTTCAACCCCCAAGCATTTAACGCACCGAGTGTGGCCATCCGCTGGGGACAGCTTATGGCCACACTCGGTACATTTAGAGAATACTGCCTTATGGGCTTCAGACATGTTAAGCCCTAACAGGCCTAAAATACACACACACACACACACACACACACACAAACTACGCAAAACCCGAGAAAAAATTAAAAGAATAGAGAGAGGAAAGCCTAACACAAACACCTCTAACTAATTAAATTAAAAAAGTTAAAGTTTTTGAAAATTTTTCTGTCAGAAAACTTATCTGCACTAGGAGCTCTAGGAATCCGTCGCAACTTGAAAGCGGCAAACGAAATCTGGGGTCAGTCAGGGATTGGCAAGGGGTTATGGGTAGAGGGAGGAGCTAGGAGCTCGGAGCCTAAGCTTTTGAAATGCCGGCTCGGATCCGAGGTCGGATCCGATACCCACAGGTTGCAGACAAATGAAGTCTGCCTACTTCAGATCATATTTTAGAGAAAAGTCCTTTTTAGTGCATCCCCAAAGCTCAATTAAAATTAGGACAACTATTCTTGTCATATTCGTAGCCACACCTACTGAAGGCTTGAATTGTATGCAGTCAGTCTGGCTTCTTTTTGATTCACATCCTTATGTGACTCTTTCTGTATCCATTAGTTTTCCCTGTTGTCCTACCTTTTTCTCATATAGGTCTTATTAGTAGACTCACCTTGAATTTTACATGTTCTTTTTCATCATTTATTTAAATTCTGCGACAGTAAACAAAATTTTCTACACATATTCATGTCGTTCCATAAGCTCAGGTTTGTTTACCTTAAAAAAACTGAACCTTGATTCATTTTCTATACTGCAGACTTCCTCTCTTATTAAAGAATCTCACAACTCACCAAATTCTCATTCTTTAGCTCTATGCTTCCAGTGAGTAACATAAGCATATACACAGTCTTTGTAGCACTTTGTATGTTTGTAAAGAGCAAATGTCTAATAAATTATAAATTCTTTTTTGGCTAACACTAATTACTGGTCATAGGTTAGTACCAGGCTAGTTAACCTTGTGGGCCATTTTAAGCCTAGCCCATTCTCCCCAAAGGTGTGAATCAAGCCTAAATCTCATGTCTGTAAAGTAAACACCTTAACTATTATGTCACTCCCCAACCTTTGAATGGCTCTCTCAACATAGCCCTTTTGTCTTTCTTCTCGTCAAGAAAAGAAAAACAGCTAATTACTTTTATGGTGTCTTCCCTCAGCAACACACAGGGAGGCAGTGCTCTATTTTTTATCCTTATAAGCAAATCCACTTGTAGTGAAGAATACATCAAATTTCTGGATCTAGAGATTCAAGTTTTCAGCCAAACTTCACTGAAGTACAAGGAGGAAGCAGATGAGCCATATCTTCGCTGCTAGTTTTATTTCTGTAGTTCCAAATACAGAAACTTCTGATAGAAAGCATATTTCTTCAGTTATAAAGATGCAATTCTTCAGTTATAGCAAATATTTATCTGATACCGTGGTATATAAGGCTTACACAGAGACAGAAGAGCTTGTCTAATTTCTAGGTGGTCTATATTTCTAGTTAATTTTCTGAAGTTTTTGTACATCCAAATGACATGGAAATCACTCTAGGTAGTTCATAAACCTTAAAGATGCCCACCCATAAGTAACATCTCCTTGTTTTCTTTGCTGGTGATAAGATACTCAATCCAAAACTGAAGCAAGATCCCATCTGAAACTCAAGCTTTGTGGTAGCAGCTATGTTCCTTCAGTCACTGATGGAAATTCAGCAAAGTGACTGGCACTCAAAAGTGCAATCACAAAATGAGTCTTCAGTAGGATAACAGAAAATGAAAACTTCCTCTAATACCTTAAATGTCTTTGTGGAGGGCTTTGCTCCCCTGCACCTGTGACCTTGTTACTTTTATAAACAAACTGTGATACTGTCGCACCTCAGAGTAAGAAGAACTCTTGGAGATCATTGTAATCTCATCTTACTACACCACACACCTCTAGCAGATTTGAATGCAAGTTACCATGTCAATGACTTCCCTGTCACATTTCTCCCCACCATCCATTCACAGCAAATATCCCAAGAAACCTGTCTGGCATTTCCAAAGCATGTGGCATGATGTCAGGTTCTTGACCTACTTTATTAAATATGTCATTAAAAGCATCGACAAACAATGGCATGTCTACTGGCTTGGGAAGATCCACCTTTGGCAGGTTACCACATTTTAGTTCTGGAAATGAGAGACTGATACCCACTTTGAATATTCTTTTAGTAAATTATTGGTATTACCAAATGGCACATTCGCTGGAGAAGAACCCAAATATAAATAAGTTATCATCATCAGCCCATTTTTCCCATTTTAATTGTAGTATGTCAAATCAACTGTCACCACCTTTCTCAATTCAGTCACTCTACATTCTTCAACAGTCACATCTACCTGTTTCAGGTCTTCTCTAAAGAAATCCATCCACTCTTAGCTAGATGTCCTCGCTTCTTGTCTTCTTTCTGAGTCTCCCACACCCGATTAACTGAACTGCCCTCTGCTTTCTCGCACATGAATGAACCACTGTAATCTGTTCTCCTTCCCCCAGTGTGTATCTTACTAAGCCATCCCATGCACTTAATCTCCATCATCTCAAGTTTCTTCAGCTACTCTACCTTCAGTGCCATGTCATATAGCAGAGCACTGGTTACTTGCACCACTACTTTGTAAACCTTAGTTTTCAGCTTCTTTGGTAACCTTCTGTCAGCATTACCCCAAACACTGTGTCAGATGGCTGCAGCAACTCCTATTCTAAAGTTGACCGCTTCATTCAAGTTTCCCTTCTCCTCAACCATACCTCCCAGATACTTCAAGCTGTTAACTTGTTTCACCTTTTTCCCTTCCATCTCAATTTTAATCTTCTGATTTCCCCCATTTGTTGCTATGACCACTATCTTGTCTGTGATGAGTTTCTTCTTAATGTCTCTTCAGTTTTGCTTTCAAATCCCCCTATCACTTGATAAACCTCCTGTTCAGAGTCTGTGTGTAGTGCCACATTATCTCCAAGCAACTGTTTTACTGATCTACTCCCCTCTGACTTATTTTACTGATGTAGTACATTGCCAGTATGAGCAGGAGTGGGCTCAGAGGTGAACCCCAATGCATACCCATTCTTATTGGAAAACCCTCAGAGTCTGAACACCATTTTTACTCATGTCAGTGGGTCCTCGTACACAGCCTACACTAATTCTAACAATATTTCCAGGACTTCAAACCATTGCAGGTCTGCACAAATCAGCATTCTTGGGACCTTACCATATGCTTTTTCCAAGTCTATGAATGCCCAGCTAGAGACTTTCCACATCTCCAGCTTGTTCACTGTCTGTCTCACTGCAAACATCTGGTCAGTTGTACTGCATCCTGATGTGAATCTGAATTACTCACCTCTATCTTATTTCTACTACTGTGCATTTTCATTTATGAATCACCCACTCCAGCATTTTCAAGGAGTGTTACAGGTGTACTGCCTGCAGTTGTGAAAAGCCTCTGTTCTCAGACACTGGCACTACAATGCATATTCTCTCCAGTCATCAGATATACATCTTTCCTCCTTAGTGCAACGAGTATCCTCAGGAACTACTTCTCCCCTAATGCACCCAACGAACGTATCTACCATGTTATGATTTCATCTGGGCTTGTCACTTTTCTTGACTTTTTCAAAGTGCACTTCATACCTTTAATGGGAGTACGTTCTCCTTCCTCATTTTATGTAGGCTGTGCATGTATTAGTAGTACAGCTTCTATGGGATCTTTTTCATTCCCACCTACAAGGTCTTCTTCATTCAGAAGCTTCTAGAAGTACTCCTTCCATCTGCCCTTGATGTTCTCTGGACTGTTTAGCAAACTGCCGAGGTACCACATATTCCTCAGTGAATCTTCTATAATCAAAACACAGGAGAACTGGAGCAGGTACTGGTGAGGTAAAAGTCTGCAAGCTGCATGTGGATATTAGTGAAATGGGCTGCAAGTCTGGAACAGAAGAAATAATCTTATCGGTCTGCTACTTTAGAGTTAATTAAAATAGTGCCAATCTATGGTGAAGCTCTGGTTACCTTAAAACTGGAAATAAACAATATGGGCTAAAAAGGGCCACCCCTCCTTCCCTTGATGCCTGGGAAGTGGTGTTGGTCTTTGGGGAATTTAAAGAAATCAATGAAGCCGTCACCTCTGGTGCTGTCAGTCAGTTAATTCACAAAGGGGTTCACACAGACTCTGACAAAGCAGGCACTGTGACCATGGACAGACAAGGCTGCACTTCAGCAGGACTAGTGTCCTCAGACCTGAGCAGGGCCCTATGGCCACATGCTACCCAACAGAATCTTTCACAAACTAGTTCGCTTGGCTTCTCCATTTTTGAGGAGTGGCACTTCTTCTCAGAGTGTGTGTGTGTGTGTGTGCGTATACATGTATGTATATATGGGATCTGTACAGATGCTCGACTGCATCTTTCACCGAATCCCAATTTGCTGAGCATACTTGCGTGAAAGTGCTTTTCACCGAAGCAGCACTTTCGAGTTAAGTATGCTTGTTGTTCCGGTCATACTACGGTGCGGTAAGGGAAAATTCCCTTTTCCCCACTGTAGTTTGACCTCGGAGTGAGAATATTAAAGTGGGGGGGGTGCAGTGGGGCTTGCCCCCCTGCATTCAAATAGATTTTGTGTGTGTGTGTTTTTTTTTTTTTAACATACATTAACGAAAGCAGTTTTTCGATGAAAGCGCTTTCATTAAAGTGTGTTCGGTGGTAATGGATTCGGGCTTTTGATCTTTCGATCAAAAGTCCTAGATCCATATATATATATATATATATATATATATATACACACACACACACACACACACGCATATATTTACCTATACACACATTTATAAGTATACATACATATACTTAATTTAACACTACTTGTAGAAGATTTTTCAGATGGAGCATGAGAATCTCTGGGTATGACACAGCAAAGTCTTGCAGTAATTGTAAGTAGACTTGATGGACTTCTCCCAAGCAGAACAGGTAATGAAGATCAGAGTCTTTGTGGGGAATCGGTTTGTTGGTGATATTTTCCAGGAATTTCTTGAACAAAAACAACAACAAAAAAAAACACAATCCAATAACAACAGCAATCCACAATAGCGAAAATGAATGCTAATAAAAAAAAAATTGAAATAAAATTCCCCTAGAATGGGGCACTTGGGGTATCTCAATGCCACTTGAAAGGAGTCAAAGGGCTGAAGACTGTATGCTTCTTGGGGCAGAAAACTAGTTAAGATGGAATTAGCTAGTCTCCCCTTTACAAATGTCTCTGGAGTGGGTAGGAGACTTCTCTGCTTCAGGGAGATCAAACAGCCTTAGAAGTCTGTCCAGACGGACATAAAGTATGTGACTAATTTTTACACAAAGGAATTATACTGCATTAGTCATCCTTGTGATGAACATCAAAATAATACATTATCCTGGCTCATGATTTATGGGAGGACTTCAGTCTCTCTCTGCATCATTATTAATCTTCTTCTCTTCTTTTTCAGCTGTTCCCGTTAGGGGTCGCCACAGCGGATCATTCGTTTCCATTTCTTCCTGTCCTCTGCATATTGCTCTGTCATACCAACCACCTGAATGTCCTCTCTCACTACGTCCATAAACCTTATCTTAGGCCTTCCTCTTTTCCTCTTATCATGCAGCTCCATCCTTAGCATCCTTTTCCCAATATACCCATCATCCCTCCTCTGCACATGTCCAAACCAACGCAATCTCACTTCTCTGACTGTCTCCAAACCGTCCAACCTGAGCTGACCCTCTAATATACTGATTCCTAATCCTGTCTGTCCTTGTCACACCCAGTGCAAATCTTAACATCTTTAACTTTGCCACTTCCAGCTCTGACTCCTGCCTTTTTGTCAATGCCACCATCTCCAACCCATATAACATAGCTGGTCTCACTACCCTCTTGAAGACCTTCCCTTTCACTCTTACTGGTACCAGTCTGTCACAAATCACTCCTGACACTCTTCTTCACCCATTCCACCCTGCCTGTACTCTCTTCTTCACCTCTCTTCCACACTCACCATTACTCTGAACTGTTGATCCCAAGTACTTAAACTCATCCACCTTCGCCAACTCTACTCCCTGCATTTTCACCATTCCTCTAACCTCCCTCTCATTCACACACACATATTCTGTCTTAGTCCTGCTGACCTTCATTCCTCTCCTCTCTAGAGCATATCTCCACCTCTCCAGGGTCTCCTCAACCTGGTCCCTACTCTCACTACAGATCACAATGTCATCTGCAAACATCATAGTCCATGGGGCTTCCTGTCTGATCTCGTCTGTCAACCTGTCCATCACCACTGCAAATAAGAAAGGGCTCAGAGCTGATCCTTGATGTAATTCCAGCTCCACCTTAAATGGATCTGTCACTCCCACTACAGACTTCACCATTGACACACTACCCGCGTACATAAAAACGCTGTAATGATTACCATTGATTGGGGAAATGCTGAAAACAGAGGAGGCAGGTGAAATAGAGACAAAAAGCAGGCATAAACACTGGAAAATGCAGAGAATTGTAAAATCTGTACTAATATGACTAGCATGGGTAAGGCTTGCATTTGTAGAAAAGCCACATAGTTGGCAGATCCAAATGAATCATTGCTGCTAAATGCACCAAAACAGATTCTTTGATCACTAAGGGAAGTTTTGCATTTCTAATTTTCTTTAGTACAGTGACACAGGTCCTTAGCTCATTACAATCTATTAGACAAAACAAAGGAAATGCTTACTTGAAAATAATACTGGGCAGACGGCTTTCTGGATGGTAAATTTTTAGATTTCTGTACAGCTGATACAGTTTATTTTGCTCTCTTACCTTGACAATCATGTTTAAGGATAACTCTCTATGATGGCATGTTTTTGCTGCCTGTTGCAGTCAAATATAGCATAACTGCATACCAGAAGAGGTCTTCTCTGGCTGAATGCCTGCCGTGTGCATTTCTGGAATGTTTACTATGTAAATACCTTATATCAGGATATTCCATTTCATGTAGGGTACTGCTAAAACCAAAGTATGTCAAATGAATTACAGCAGGTTATTACTTTTTTTTTTTTTTTTTACTGTTCACCACTTGTTTCAAGCAAAGGGGTAGCAATCAGCTCATAATGTATACTTAGGAAATTGCTCTACAATATTATATCTGACATGCGCATAGCCCTCATCACAGGACAGTATTTCAATCTTTTCTACAGTGTTTGCAGACATATTTACAAATTTCTGTTCTTATTAACTGAAAGTATCATTATTCAAGGAACAGAAGTTCTCACTTTTGATTTTAGAGGTTGTTTAAAAGTGTGTTGAAACTGATGACTGCTAAGACATTAATATAAAGACTGCTTACTTAAAAAAAAATAAAAATATACATGCCACTCTTGTTGCAAACTTGGCAATAAAAGGGCAATAACTGATTTTATGCTTCACTTCTATGCAATTAATTTAGCTTTGTTTTCATAGTATTGCGCACTTATTTAAGGAATGTGTGTTTATTTATCAGTATCAAAATCGGTTACAGTCAAGAGTGGTGTGTCAATCACTCAGGCCTCTCCTCTGTCAAAACCAGGCTGTGTAAACATTGGCTGTAGGCAATTTGATCACACTGATTAATGTTGATGCAACACCCCAACCCATGTAAAATGGGAAAAAAAGTGGTACATGACTATATTAATTCTGTACAATGTACTCAGTATTAACCTCACTGAGAGGTACATTATTTCTTGGTGGAGCAGTGATAGTACTGTGTTGTCAGTTTAATTAAACCACTATTCAGCTCTCAGCTTTATGCTTGTGGTTATGGGGTATTATCATCTCTCTCTCTATTCTCACAGCAACTAAATTGTACTTGTAAGTGCATATCTTCAAATAATAGCCTGATGTTCATCGTGTTTCACTGTTGCAGTCACTACACTTGGGTTATCCTGCTGGCAGGCTACCCGCAGTCGGCCTGAATTCCAAAGTCCTGGTCCGGCGTCGGTTGCTGTCGCCTTTTCCCTGACGTCAGTGCGCCAGGAGTATAAAAGATGCAGCCAACGCCATTTTCTTCAGTCTTTCTTGCTGCGTGGTGCCAGAAGCAAAAGCAGTTCGCAAGTGCCGGTCGGCCGACTCCTGAGATTTTCGAAAATTAATTTCAGAACCGAAGTCTTCAATAAAGCTAAGTACCCCGTTGGGGAAACTTTTTCTTGCTCCAGTCCGATGTCAGTAAAAGTTAACAATTGTATTTCTTGTGGGAAGCAAATACCTCATAAGGATTTTCACTCTTACTGTATTTCTTGTCTAGGCCCCGACCACGACGTTGCTAGTTGTCAGTTTTGCGCTAGATTCAACCAACGCACTATTAAGCGTCGGTTTGATTTTGCTTTACATTACTTTGGCCGAAGGTTTAATTATATAATGCCGTCGGAACAACAGATGACCGGAATTCATAAAAAACTCAAGGACAAAGAAAAGGACAGGCATCAGAGGTCCAAAACCAGCGACGAAGCCTCTTCTAGGCCAGTCGCCGGTTCTCAGTGAGGCGCTTTCGCAGCCCCTGACACCCGCTACCTCAGAGCCACAGGCCGCCTCCGACTCCCACGTGGAGACACCTAGGCCTCTGGAAACTCAAGGTATTGGACCTACGGAAACTATTCTCTCAGATGGGTCCGAAGCCACTGAGCTGGCATCGGCTTCTGAGGGTGTTTTCAGACCTACACAGCTTACTATCAGGACTACTTCAGCAGCCAAGACAAAGTCTAAAACACCTATAAAGACAAAGAAACAAGGTCAGCACTCACCTGAACAGTCATCCATGCCAAAGAAACAGATGCTTAAAATGGCCGAGGACCTAATTACTCTGATCAGGGGTTCCCATCCCCCTCCTGATAAAAGGCCTAGGCAAGATAATGACTATATCCTCTGACCAGGTTTCTATTTCCTCTGATTCCTCTTCAGAACAGGGATATTCTCTTCCTCCCTATGAGGACTCTGATGCTGAAGAATCTATCCCTTCAGCCTCTCCTCCGGAGGATTATTCTTTTGGGGAAACCCTGCACACCATGAGGGAGCATTTCCATTGGGAGAGCCAAGATTATTCTGAATCCAAGAAAAGGCTCAGAGATTTTCTTTTATTGCCTCAGCACAGGCCCCTTGCTATTCCCCCTGTACTAGATATTGTTGATGATGTTTTTTCTGAATCCAGTTTGTCTCCTGATTCTTTAGCCCCTGCACCAGTTAAGCCAGATAGGTACTACAGGGTCGCAGACTCACATACATTTCTTTATAAAAACCCTGCTGCTGACCCAGAAACAATCTCACAGGGCCCCAAAGGGGTCAAGGCTTCCACTGCAAAAAATCCTGTTCCCTCTGATAGGGATTCAAGAGCACTGGACAGATGGGGGGAAAAAAGTCTACATCTCTGCTACTTTAGCTGTAAGGGCTTTAAACTGTCAGTTTCACATGTTTAAATACCAGCAATATCTGATGTCTTTGCTCAAACAGAAAATGCTTACTAGCTCGGAATGTACCGAAAATAAGGAAATGCAGGATTTGTTGCATGCAGCTGAACAAGTGGGAAAGCATACTTTGCAATGTGGTTTTGATTCATTAGAGGCATCTTGTAGAGCCGCAGTTACAGGTTCTGTCATTCGAAGGCATGCTTGGTTAAAGGAACAAAGTTTAGCTGATCATGTTAAAGCAAAATTGTTGGATGCTCCATTACAGCATGATACTTTGTTTGGTGTTAAGGCAGAAGAGGTGTTAAAGAAAATGGAGGATAAAGCAAAATCAATGCAGACAGTAAAGGCTTTCTTACAGGTTCAGCCACTCAAGATTTAGCAGGAACTGGCCTTCAAAAAATTGGTCCTTTCCAGTGTCAAACAGGCCACAAAGAAGCAGATACAGACGCCCAAGAGGCAGATCTCAGCCACAAGGCACATACAGACCAAGGCAATGGGGTGCTTCTGCCCCCAAAGGCGGAAAAGACAAATCTCAACCCTATAGGAAACAGTCCCAATGACTTCCTTCTACCAATGCCAAGCACTTACCTCTTGCGGGCACCCTTAGGGGGAAAACTTGCACTTTTCTCACAAAATTGGCACAAAATTACCCAAGACAAATGGGTACTAAATATTGTTTCCCAGGGTTACAGGTTCCACTTTCACACCCTCCCAAGGCCAAAGGGTATGCCAGACCTGCCACACAATCAATGTGCAGAGGCACAAAGACAAATTTCTGCTCTCATGGACATGAGGGCTATTCAAAAAGTACCACAGCAAGAGCAAGGACAAGGATTTTACTCATGACTTTTCTTGGTACCCAGAAAGGACAAAGCTTGGAGACCAATACTGGACCTGTCTACTCTAAATACTTTCCTGGATGTTCCAAAATTCAAAATGTTGACACTACACCAACTTCTACCCATGCTGGGCAAGAAGGCTTGGCTAGTTGCTTTGAACCTCAAAAAGGCATACCTGCATGTCCCAATCAGACAATCTTGCAGAAGATACCTCAGATTCATAGCTGGCTCAATACATTATCAATTGTCTGCACTGCCCTTTGGCTTATCTACTACGCCCAGGGTCTTCACAAAATGCCTGGCACCAGTAATTGCATTTTGCACACAAAAAGGAATTCAAATATATCCCTACTTGGACAACTGCCTTATTCAAGCAGACAGCAAGGACATTCTACTAAAGCATCTGGCGTTTGTAAAAAGATTGCTAATTTGCCTAGGGTACACAGTAAACGAAAAGAAATCAAAACTAGTGCCCTCTCAAGATATAATATTCCTGGGTGCAAGCTTAAATACCACTCCCCAGATGGTTTATCTCACGCCAGACAAACAAAAGCAACTGACTCATTATTTTCAAATGATGACAACAAAGAAAGACCCAGCTACCTGCAAGAAAAATTCTGCATGCTTTGGACTTCATGGCATCCTGCTAATTCCATATGCAAGACTGCATATGAGGAAGCTACAATGGTATCTAAAAAGTGTTTGGATTCAACATTGCCACAGCATTGAAACAATAATTACTCTCATTCCCTGCCTGCAACAGGAGTTTCGATGGTGGGCACTGGCCTGTCACCACAAGGGACAGCCTTTCACTCTACCCACAGCCAGGCAGACACTAACAACAGATGCATCGGACTATGCCTGGGGAGCACACATGGCGGGAAAATGCATACAGGGCACGTGGCCCACAGACCAAATGCATCTTCATATCAATCAAAAAGAGATGCTAGCTGTACAGAATGCCCTGACAGCCTTCAAGGATCCGCTACATCCAGGACAACTATTACTACAGACGGACAATACTACAGTCATGTGGTACATAGACAAGCAAGGGGGCACACATTCCTACCCTCTCTGCAGACAAGCCATGACTTTGTGGAACACAGCACTGGCCTATCAAGTACATCTGCAGGCACAATTCCTGCCAGGAAAGAAAAATACTCTGGAAGACGACCTAAGCAGAAACATCATGGAACCTCACGAGTGGAAACTAGATCCACAAGTCTTCAGCATGATAACAAAGAAATGGGGATGCCCACACATAGATCTATTTGTCTCCCCTCACAACTGCCAACTACAGAGATTCTGCACAAGGACTTATCACTCACAAGCATGGAAGGTGGATGCTCTATCATTCAGCTGGAAAAGCCTAACAGTTTATGCCTATCCACCACTGCCTCTACTCCCCAAGGTACTCCTAAAAGTCAGACAAGAGAAGCCAAAAATGATTTTGATTGCCCCAGACTGGCCACGTCAGCACTGGTACCTAATCCTAAAGAGCTTGTCTCAAGGACCAGCCTAGACTTTACCTCAAATTCCTCATCTGCTGACACAACAAAACAATCAGATCCTGCACAGCCAACTCAGAACCTTAAATATGGCTGCTTGGCGAATAATATAGCCACTCAGAACTCGCCTCTCTCTAAAGCAGTTATGGATGTCATTTTGGAAGCCAGGAGGCCCAGCACCACGAAATCTTATGCAGAAAAATGGAAGAGATTCTGTGCTTGGAACCAGGCACAAGGACTTGAACCGCTTGTCCCTAATATTCCTCAGATTTCACAATACCTGACTGAGATGCTGGACAAAGGCCTACCCTTCCCATCAATTAAGATCCATTCCTCTGCCATTTCAGCTCATTACAATAAGGAAACCTCCTATTTTCTCTCATCCACTACTAAGGCAGTATCTCAGAGGGGCAAAAAACATAAGACCCCCAAGGAGAGCACCTATACCAACATGGGACCTCAACTTTGTCTTGGAAAAGCTCACACTGCCTCCTTTTGAGCCAGCCAATACAGCTAAAATAAAATTCTTATCATGGAAAACTGCTTTGCTCCTAGCAATAACCTCAGCAAGAAGAGTCACAGAGTTACAGGCATTAATGGCAGTGGAACCTTTCATCAATTTTCATCCGGACAGGGTTTCTCCAAGGACAAACCCAACATTTATGCCAAAGGTAGAATCCAGTGTGGCTCTTAACCAAACCATTCATTTACCAACTTTTTATCCAAATCCCCAGAATAAAGGGGAGAGACTTCTGCACTCTTTGGACATACACAGGCAGCTATGCTTCTACTTGGACAAAACAAAAGCTTTCAGAAAAACTGAGCAACTTTTTGTGGCATACGCTGCAGGATCACAAGGAAAGGCTATTTCAAAGCAGACTATTTCAAAATGGATAGGACACTGCATTTGTTTCTGCTATGCCCAGCATGGCAAATCAGTGCCTAAGAATATTAGGCCACATTCTACCAGGGCAGCAGCCACATCAGCAGCCTTTCTCTGAGGAGTACCAACCAAGGAAATTTTGGAGGCTGCAACTTGGAGTTCAGTGCACACTTTTTCCAAGCACTATCACTTACCTCTTTACTCTAAATCCAGAGCAGGCTTTGCCACTGCAGTCCTGCAGGGCCTCATAGCCACTCCTAATCCTATTCAGACCCAGCCGCCCAACCTCATCTTTGGGATTCAACCCAAGTGTAATGACTGCAACAGTGAAACACGATGAACATAGTACAGTTGTGTACCTACCATAAATGTAGATGTTCGAGTGTATTCACTGTTGCAGTCCAGGTTACCCTCCCACATCCCCCTTTCATTGCTGGGACTTATCTTTACTTCTCTATTCTATACAACCTATGTGGTGTATTTGCTTGTAGAGGAAGCTAATGTTTATGTTTGTGCATGCTTTTTTATTTGCAATTTTTTTTAGCCTGACAGGGGCACCTGACATCTGGGGCAAGAAACACTGAAGAAAATGGCATCGGCTGCATCTTTTATACCTCTGGTGCACTGACGTCAGGGAAGAGGCGACAGCAACTGAAGCCGGACCAGGACTTTGGAATTCAGGCCGACTGCGGGTAGCCTGCCAGCAGGATAACCCAAGTGCAATGACTGCAACAGTGAATACACTCGAACATCTACATTTATCGTAGGTACACAACTGTACTTTCTCCTCTACCAAGAAAACTAAATATGAATGATATTTTGTGATTCTTGAAGACTCTCATGAAATATATGCTTATGACAACTATTCGGCAGTTCGTTTGACAGCTTAAGCCAATGAAGAAAATACAATTCATGTTTTCCTCAATGGCGTGATTTTTTATGGAGATGTTCGTTGAATAAACTACCTTTACGAGCATCCTTCGCATTTTGTTCTCTGGAATGAAATAAGAAGTTATGTTCTTACTATAACATTTCATCTGTATTGTCGATTTTCATTTATCCTTGACTTTTGGGACTCACTTCTGATTCTCGGAACCAGCTTGGCCATTGTAACAGCTCGCACAAACCAAAAACTCTCGAGCTAAGTCTCTACCCAGAATACCCTTCTCCAGATTACCTCAGACCGAGTATGCAGCTACACAAGAAGACAGAATAGTTATATAGACTTGAAGAGGCTATGTCCAAGGTGATAACTGGCAAAATAACCAGGACAAGCTTCAGATCCTACAAGGAGTCTGCAGGAAGGGGAAGGAGGGTGGGGTGTCAAGGATAAATGAAGCTCGACAACACAGACGGAATGCTATGGTAAAATCATAGCTTCTTACTCTGATGATGTCGATCTTTATTTATCCTTACTCTGATGATGTCGATCTTTATTTATCCTTGACCTTTGGGACAGAGTCCCCAGCTACTTAGATCTTGGGAGGTCTTACTTAAGGATATTCCTGAGAATCATAGAGCCAAAGGACGCTCTTCCCCTGGAGACCAGATCCAATTTGTAATGAGCGATGAAGGTATGCAGAGTAGCCCAGGTTGCTGCTGCGCATATTTCATCCATGGAAGCCTTGGAATGGAAAACAGCAGATGTGGCTATTTCCCTAGTAGAATGCGCTCTCACTGGTGCTGGTAATTGGCGATTCTTTTTATTTTAGATTAAAGTAATGCAGTCTCTTAACCATCTTGACAAGGTGACTTTCATAACAGATTTCCTCATAGGAGGACTGGAGAAAGAGACAAATAACTGATCTGATTTTCTAAATTTAGTTCTGCTGAGGTGGAAACATAATTGCCTGTGAACATCCATCAAATGCAAGCAATAGTCACCAAAGAATGCAGAACCATAGTTAGATCCCAAGTTGCTAGAGGATCCTTATAAGGTGGTTTCAACTACAAGGGTCCTTTCATAAACACTTTACAAAATCTATTGGAAATTAGAGGATAATCTTCAAAGCCATTGTGGAAATTGGAAATAGCAGCTAGTTTGAAAAGTATAGCTAAAAATTCTAATAGCTTTTTAACTGGGGAAGAAAAAGGATTAAGACCATTATTGTGCATTCAAAAATAATTTTTTTCCACTTGCTGTGGTAAAGTTTTCTTGTGGAATATTTATGACAAGCCAACAAAATTTTTTTGGGCTGAAGAAGATAAATCTTTCTGCCTGGTGATTAATGGAATTGGAGGAACCAAGCTCTAAAGGCAGAGATTCTCAAGACTGCAGTGCACCAGTCCCTGTGGGTGAGAAAGAAGATCTGGAACTGGGTCCAGAGTCCATGGACGGTGAATTAGATGAGGCTACAAAAAGAGGGACCAGACTTGATGAGACCAAAAGGGGGCAATGAGGATCACTTTGCTCTTTAACCTGATGGCTTTATTTAAGAAGAGAGGAATCAGTGGAAAAGGGGGAAAGGCAAAGAGTAGTCCTGAGGGCCAATCATGAAGGACAGTGCCTCTAGGGGATTCTCCCTGTGGAGGGATTATGACAAAGTAGCTGCTGCACTTGTTCAGGGGTGATGCAAATAGATTGCAGCAAGGCTGGCCCCAGCAAAGGAAAATGTCATTCGCCACTCTGGGATTGAGAGATCACTTGTGAGGCAGGAGGATGCAAAGATGCATCTGCTCAGTTTGTCTGCTATCACATTCGAGCAGCCCAGGATGTGCTTTGCTATCAGAAAGAAGTTGGAGGATATCGCCCATTTCCACACTCTGAGAGCTTCTTGACACAGGGGGTAAAGACTTGGTTCCGCCCTGTTTGTTGATGTACCAGACTACTGACACGTTGTCTGACTGAATTGTAATCATTCCTATACGAAGGATAGCTTGGAAGGCTTGCAACGCTAAAAGCAATGCCCTCATTTCCAGAACACTGATATGCAGATTGGCCTCCATTGGGGACCAAGTTCCTTGGACTGTTCTGGTTACATAATGCTCCCCCCACCGCATCTGGGAGGCATTCGAGGTCACTATGGCCTTGGGCTGAGGTGGAATGAAGGGATGGCCTAAGAGAATCTTCTCGGATTCCATCCACCAGGATAAGTCCTTCTTGCAATGACTGGTGATTAAAATGGGATGTGTCACTGGATGGGTCAGGGTGGACCACTGGGATGCCAAAAGCCACTATAGTAGTATCATGCGAAATCTTGCTAGTGGAACTACGGTGATGGTTGCTGCCACTGACCCTAGCGCTTGAAGGATTAAAAGTGCAGGTACCTTGTCATTGAAAAGAATGACTTGCACATGGGATCTTATCTTCTGTAACCTGTGTAGAGGAAGGGAAGCTGTACAAATGGTAGTATTTAGGTGGGCTCCTATGAACTCTAAATCCTGAGTTGGGCTTAGTTGGGATTTTGAATGATTTACTGCAATGCCCAGACAAGGAAACAGGCATAGAATGAAATATGTTGCTTGCAGCAGTAAATGCCTGGTGAGAGCACTGATGTCCAGTCATCTAGCTAAGGAAACACCCAGAATCTATGCAATCTCAAGTGAGCTGTCACTGCTGCCAAACACTTGGCGAACACCCTGGGGGCTGTGGTGAGGCCAAAGGGCAGCACTCTGAACTGAAAATGGCTGGTTCCTAGCTGAAAGCGGAGGAACTTTCTGGAGCACTTGTCCATTTTTATGTGGTAATACCCATCCTGAACATATTTAGAGCACATCCAATTGTCTTCCTCTAAGAAGGGTAGGACAGACTGAACCATGACCATCCAGAATTTTGCCTGCTGAGCAAACTTGTTCAGAAGGCTGAGATCTAAAATCAGTCTCAAGTCCCCTGACTTTTTTTTTTTGTCACAAAAAAGAACTTCGAGTAAAATCCAGATCCTATCTGGTCTGATGGGAATTCCTGGATGACTCTCTGTTTCTAGAAACTTTTGAATTTTCAGAGCTGCTTGATCCCTCTGATTGGGTGGAACACTGGGAAGTCTTCTTTTTGATCCTGGAATGAGAATGAAGGGGATGTAGTAACCTCTGGCAATGATTCTTTGCACCCAAGTATCTGAAGTTATTTGCCACTAAGCTCTCGAGTGCAAAGAGAACCTTCCCCTGACTGCTTCCAAAGGAAAGCAACTGGACCTCATTTCAGAAGCATTGGCAGGGTCTCCCAGATAAAGAATCTCTGGAACCCTGATTTTGCGGGCCACCTCTGCCGCGGGGTCGGCATCTTCCATTGGAGCTCCCCTCTCTGCCCCAAGGAAAGCCACTGCCACATGTGTCCTGAAAAGGCCATTGGGATTTTTTGAATCACATATTCCCACTCCTCTGGTTCCTAGAGTAGGATCGTTGGGACACAGAAAAACATATGCCCACTGCAGATAGGATCTTTCCATCTTTCTCGCACCTGATTAATGTTTCTCTGACTTTGGGGCCAAACAGGGAAGATCCATCAAAGGAAGCATTGATGAAAAAGACTTAAATGACTCCACAAACTCAAACAAGTGCATCCAGGTGTGTCGCCTTATGGCAACACCAGAACCTGCTGCCCTAATCGTCCCTTCAGCTACATGCACAATGAGCCTCATGGATGAGTTGGAAATACACTCCAAGCTAGCTAATTAAGAGGTTACTTTATCTTGAACCTCTTCAGACACAGCTCCTGCAAGGGTATCTGAGAACTCCTTGATCAGATCCCTCTGGAGCCTAGTAGTGTGTGCAATAAAATTCAAGGACCTTAAAGCGAATGTTGATGACGCATACACTCACTTCCGAATTTGTCCATCACCCTGGACATTCGATTAGGGATTGACCAGTGGAACTCTCTTCTGCAAGTTCCTTCTTGGTGGCTGCTGCAACCACCATGGCATCTACTTCTAACCCCTTAGCCCATACTGGTGCTCCTCTGGTGCTGTAAGAATTTTGTCCGTTCTCCTGGGGATTGGCTCTACAGATCATCAGCACGAGGGGTCACCCAAGAAGTAAATGAGCAAGCATCAAAAGCTTGCAAGTACACTGACTCCTCAGAGGTAGGGTCTTTGGGTTTCCAGTTACCCCTCTGCTTCAAAATTTCTAGAATGTCTCCAAAAGAGACGTCTTCTGGGAGTGACCAAGGGGAACACTCCCCATCATCAAAGTCCGTGTCTTCTGTGACAGATTTTTCTGGGGAATCTAAGTGTTTCCTCTTACATGTCTTTTTCTGGGGCATCTCCTCAGTGTGGATCTCTGTGTAAAACTCGGAAGAAGAGGGACTCTGTGCAGTGGTATCCTGTAGCTTTAGTGCTCACTGCCCGGGTGTGGAGGCTGGTGACAGCTCTGGGAGAGAGGCAGTCCCAGGATAATACTCCGATAGGGGACGGGCCAGCTTAGAACTTGCAGAGGCCAATGCCCTCCCCATTAACTTGGAAGGTAGGTCTCCCCGAAGAGGGACTGAAGCATGGAACAGAGAAGAACAACCTCAGAACTGTGGTCATACCCCACACCAAGGAACCCACCTCCAAAGCAGGAGCCAAGAAAGAGCCCATGCCAGCCGAGGGTCTGACAGTCAAGGACTGTGCCGAACAAAAAACTGGAGTTGATCCAAGGTCCTTGGATCTAGCAGCAGAGCTAAAGCTCTGGGAGCCCATTGGTTCCAATGGAACCAAGGAACTCAAGGCAGACTCTGGAACTGAAGGAGTAAAGGCTGTATGCACCAGAGCAGCTGGAACCGGAAGTATTGGAGTCATAATCTCTAAACCCTCAGAGGAGGTCAGAGGAGGAAAGTTTGGTGGAGTCCTGGAAGAGAAAGCCCCAACTCCACAAAGGAGGGGGGCCAGGGGAGATATGAAAAGACCCCTAGCCACTACGAGTTGATCCAACAACCTCACAAAGTTGACTTCAGTCAGACTCCTGGAGGAATGGACAGAGAAGCCTGAGGGAGATTCCAGTAAATCTAGAAATGGGTTTGGGAGCTGTCCCACAAAGGGGTCAACATTTAACTATCACTGATCTCCATGATGCAAGAGGTGTGTAGTAATTCCATGATGTTCACATGGAATTGGCTTCTCATTAATTTGTAACCATTGTTATAATTATGGCATGATATGAATAACCAAGGAATAAATAACAGTTGCTTGCAGTTACAGAAGCAGAGTTGTAAAAAAGCATGCTGAAATCATATTTTTCAATGTATGTTACTTACCATTACTCATCAAGCATGACTATCATTAGGGTAGCTTGACAACAGGAAAACACAATATGGGCCTATCTACACTGACAAAAGTATACGTATCTATGTCTGCATTCCGCATTTATTGCTAAAAGGGAATTATACTGAGATTAATGACTATATATTCTTCATAAGAGAATATATATTATGATTAAAAAGCTGAGAATATCTTAAGTATGTAAGTTGCATGATAGTATTCACATGGAGCTGAGTTTCTATTATTAATCCAAACATAATCGCTGTAAATATGCGCCATAGATGAATATCTTGCTAAAAGAAAATATTCACCTTAGTGTTTGTGCAAGGGTGTGGTGTGTGTGTGTGTGTGTGTGTGTATATATATATATATATATATATACACACACACACACACATATACACACACACACACATATATATATATATATATATATATATATATAAAGATATAGATAGATAGATATGGTTCCCCACAATTTCGAACATCCATTTAGACAATGAGTGCTAGAGATGGTGCTTTATGTGGAAAGTACGGATAGCCAAACAGTCAAAATGTAGAGAGTATGTTTTGTTGAGACAGGTGAGCCGGGTTTGGAGGGAATGAGAGTGTTTGTGCGTACATCTCAGAGTTAGGGTCAGGGGTTGGTGGTGTATGTTTGTGTAGCAGTTTGTATATTTTAGGGTCAGGGTTAGGTACAAGTTATAGATGAAGTGTTTGCGTGTCAGAATGCATCTTGTGCAGTGGCAGTGGTAAAGGATTTTTTTTTAACTAAGGTGTAGGGTTAGGATTGGGGGACAGGGCAGCATTAGGGTTACTACCTGTTACTAAGGTTGTGCAGAGGGAGAGAGTATCAACAATTATAAGTATAACACCATTGTACTATGTTCTTTGTAGTCAATATTGCAGTACTGATTATTGGGAGGACTCCTAAAGCTACAGGTAAGGTGGCAGGCTGTCTAGGGGTTCCTGGGCCAGCAGGTTCTGTAGGACAGCAGTAGCAAAGCCTGCCCTAGCCCTGGAGGCATTTCCTAAATAGTAATGCTTGGTGAAGGTGTGGACAGAGATCCATGTGGAAGCTTCCAAAATGGCATGGGTAGGGACACCTTTCAGGAAGGCAGTAGTAGATGCCCTGTGACTCATGAAGTGAACCCTGACCTGCACTACTAGTGGCTTACAATGTGCATAACAGAACAAAATGCAATAGGCTTTCCATTTTGAAATAGTCTATTTGGAGTCAGGTCTAACCTCTTTGCTCTCTTCAAAGAAAACTAGCAGTTTTTCTGCCCTATTTGGGAACTTTGTGCTGTTCAGAGAGAATTCATGTATCGGTACACATCCAGGGAATGTAGGATTTGTTCAGCTTTATTTCGCAAACTTGGAAAGAACACTGGTAGGTGAATAGCTTAATTCAAGAAGAGTTCTAATACTTACATGAGGCAGAAAGGTTAGTTTTCAGAGCTACTCTTTTCCCTGTGGAAGACAATGAAAGGTTCTTTGCACATCAGTGCTTATAGTTCTGAGACCTGCCAGGCTACGGTGAAAGTTATAAGTAGGGTGGGTCTTCTATGTGAGCACATTTAAAGGAGCAGAAGCTGCAGGCTCAAAAGGTAGGAAGGTTAGTTTGTTTTAGAACATAAGTTTAAATCCTAAGAAGGAGACATGTTTCTCCTTGGGGGGGGGGGGGGGTTCTTACATATATAACTCCTTTTAGGATCTGTTTTAAGTGGGTGTGGGAATAAATGATGGGGAAGGGGGAGAGGCAGGAAGATATGGCTGACGCATGCACCTTGATACTGGAATAAGAAAAGTCCTAGTAAAATAACCCAGAAAGATATTCTAACACCAGATTTATGTCTGCATGGGGAGACTTTTTTTTTGTCTGGCATCAAGACAAAAATGGTTTCCATATGAATAAGTATAATTTTCTGGTAGTAAGTTTCTTGCCTCTCTCAGGACAGACAGCACTTCAATACAGTAGTTTGTATTTCTGGGGTTAGAATGTAATCCTCCAAGCAATCTGTTTGAGAGTGGGCAGGTGAGGATGTGTAAGAGACCCCTTTAAGCTGGAAGAGTAGATTAAACACCAGTGGAAAAATGTAGTTCCCTCCCCTCGCTAACAGTCAAGAGGAGGGAGAACAAGTGCTGCCTTGACCAGAAGGGGGCAGTAAGTATCATGCTTGGCCTGTCTGATCTCAGGTTTATCAATACCTTGGGGATGAGAGGTAATGGAGGAAAGGGATACAAGGAAAAGGTCTGGCTATTTCAAAGGAGAAGACATTTGTTTTCCATGTCCCTGTTTGTTGGGTTCTTCAGTAGCACCTTTGTAGTTGTCTGTCTATTTTGTAGTGTGCCTACTGATGGGTGAGGTCCAGGAAGAGCTCCCTCTCTCTCTTCAGCATCATTCATTGGGGTCGAGAAGGTTCCTGCTCAAAGACATTGCTATGGTGTTGTTCTGGTCGAGGCCATAGGATGCTGTGTCAGCTACAATTCTTCTGCCTAGAAACAAATCTTTATTGCCACACTGCATGGGGTGCAAGAATGATTTCCCCCTTGCTTATGTACCACAAGACTGTAGTGTTGTCTACCCAAACCTGCAGTGCTCCTATGGACTGGGTCGTTGAAAGGCTTTCATCACTAGAAACACTGTCAGCAACTCTTTCTGGTTTAGGTGAACTTTCCTTGGCTCTGTGGTCCAGATACCCTGCGCCTTCATGAGTCCTAAGTGTGCTCCCCAGGTTTATTTCTGAACAGTCTGTGGTGATGTTCTTCTTTGTTTCTGGTAGAGAGAAGTTTACCCTTGGATTTTGCATGATTGTGTCTTTCTGCCAAAGTATCTCCTTTTCAAGCAGGGGAGAAGCGGCTCAAAGGTTTCAAGGGGGGGAAAGAGTTGCTCCAAAGTGTTTTTAGGAACCACTGGAATTGTCCTCATGTAGTTTTGCAAGGAGAATCATTAAAATGCAGGATGTTATGTATCCCAATGTCCTTAGATATTCAGAAACTGTGCGCCTTTGCAGCAGAGTATGCAGATGGTTGTTCAGAAAGGAAACCTTGTATTGGATAGGAATGTTTTTTGTTGTACAGAATCTATCAATGCACCCAGAAACAGAATTCTTCTAAGAGGCCGAAGTTGGGGGTTTTGGAGGTTGAGAGTGAGGACTATTTTCTAAAAGCAATCCATGGTAACTTGCAAGACTGTCTGAAATTCCAGGATGGATTTTCCATGGATGGGGCAGTTGTCCAGGTAAGGGTAAATGTGCACCCCTAATGTTCTATAATGGGCTACAACTTGAACTAAACATTTGGTGAAAACTCTGACAGCAATGGATAAACCAAATGGCAAAGCACAGAACTGGTACTGAAAAACCTGGAACCACAAACCAAAAGCACCTCCTTTGCTTCTTTGCAGTAGGAACGTGAAGATAGGCATCTTTCATATCTAATGTAACCATGTAGGCTCCTAGAAAGACCATGGGCAACAGTTTTTGAAGGGTTAACATTCTGAATTTGGGAATATGTAGGAACTTGTTTAACTTTGACAGTTCTAAGATAGCTTTCCAGCTGCCTTCCTTTTTTGGAACTACAAAGATCCTGGAATAAAACCCTGTTTTGTCCCCAACAAGAGTACTTGCAAGATGGGGGAAATCCTCTTGGTCTTTTGGGGGCTTTGGCATCCCTAGGAAGGGGGCCTTTCCCAGAAATGAATAAAGCCCTTGTCTATGATGTTTAGGATTCAATGTTCCCTGGTGATGAATTCCCACTGCTGAAGGAAAGAAAAAAATCTTCTCTTAGAGGGATGGGGTAGGCATGGGTTTGGGGAGGGAGCTCTGCATAGTTACAGCTGCTCTCTGAGGGAAGAGGGTATTTGGATCCCCAAGCTCTATGGCATTGCTTTGGTTGCCAGCTTCTAAACTGTCTTGGACTCTGATCAGGGAGGCCTCCCTTGTCTTGCCTGGGAGGCAGAGACCACTGCTTACGGGTAATTCCTATTATATCTATGTATGGGAGACAAATAGAATTTTTTCACTGTTTTGATTTGCTTCATCTTTTTGTCCAATTTCTTAAAAGCTTTCTGTGCTGGGGGCCCAAAAAGGAAATCCATATGCAGTGGGGTATCCAGGAATTAAGCCTTTGCTTGGTCAGAGAGTGGCAAATTCCTCAGTCAGTCATGTCTTCAAGTGACGGAACCTGTAGTGGCTTCTCTGAATGCATCCAATGCACTGTAACCACATTTTAGAGAATGTCTGGTTACCTGCAGTGCTGCTCTAGCTGTCTCCTGTATGTCTCTGTGTAAGGCCTTGTCTGCAGTGCCCTCTGCCTTAGTAATGACTTGTTCCTGTAAGATCTCCCAAATATTTTAACATGTGAAATTGGCAACTGACAGCCTTCACAGAGTGGGTATCTGCTGCATCTTTTTGACAACTCTGTCGTGCAATCTACTTCCTCTGTCATTAGGTAAGGGGTGTCTAGGTGCACTCTTAGGGGCTCCTTTAGTGGATTCAGTAGACACTACTAAAAGAAAAGCTTGTAGGCCCTTACAGATGTGCTTGTAGGTTTCAAGCACTCTATAGAAGTAATATGACTCTCTTGGGGAAGGTGGCAGAGAAATGTCATCAAAGACATTTAACACTACATGAACCAGAAGAGTAGCCAGTGCTCTGGGAGATAGCAGAGTATGAAACTGTCTGTAACAGGTTTGGACCCCTATGAAAATTCTTTGCTCTTCCATTAAAGGCCTCTTTCATCTTATGCAAGGTATCCCTGAAAGGATAAATTTCAGGGAAAGACACAGAAAAGAGGGTATCATCTGAGTTAGAATCAGGGTAGGATTGGGGGTGAGGTGTTCAGAATAAGACAATAATTGTTCAGTCTCATATTCTGAAGAATCATATTCCTCTTGAAAGGAAACATTCCTCATCCTCCTCCTTTTACTGGAGGAAGCATCAGGGGTAGGCAGTTATGTCTGGCTGGTATCTCAAGATTTCATAAAGGCCATGAATTCCTGGGCTATCTTAAGGTCCTGAGTGTCAACCCGGGTTGCAGTGGCTGAAAACTGGGTAGTAGGCTGAAGTAAGCTTCTTTGGTCTAGGTGCCCATTTAGAGAAAGAGGCCTTGGTACACAGTCAAGTGACCACTACCGCAGTCTAGATTCCTGAAGTTTGTTCAACAATGGATGAAGAAGATAAACTTTCTCTTGACAATCAATGCCCTGACGTCAGAAGCAAAAGCCTGCAGAGCAGCTTCACACACAACAGACGCTGGCATTGTTAAAAAAAAAAAAAAAAAAAAACTGACTGGCTGCTGCCATGGTGGCATCCAAAGGAGTCATATGCCAGAAGACTCAGGCCTAGTAGTCACTGGACCAGGGGACTGCGTAAGTGCCTCACCTGAGGCACTGAACTTGAATGAGGACATGGAATGGTCGTCGTCATCCTCTGAATCCTTTTCTTTCAATTTTTTGTTTCTGTATTTCTTGGGCAAGATAGAAGCTTGAATGAGAAGAAGGTGAAGGAACTAGGTCTAAGACTCCATGTGGGCTGGTGAGTACTTCGGCCCTATGCTTATGGGTCTTAGCATGAGAAACATTGAGGTTAGGCCCAAAAAAAACACAGACAAAAGGAATGAGTCTTTATGTGGGATTTGTTTTCTGCACTTTTAGTAGTTATTGACCTTTTAAAATGTTAATGAGAAGAAAATGTTCCCCAGCAGGGTACTTATCTGAAAGCAGGTTTTAAGGAACTCTGGAGAACATAGTTTACTGCCTTTTTTATATAATTTCTTTTATATATTGAAACTGTAAATGTTCCACAGCACAGATATTTTTGCTGGATTATCAAGTACAAATATCAGCATCTGCAAATAAGTCTGAGTAACATACCAGTTATACTCCTGAATTTGCAACTCCCTTGTTTTCTTTGCCAAAAGCACTAACATTAAGGTAAAAAGAAAGATAACATCTGTCTGGTTCCTCTGTTTAATCTGTCACAGAGGAATCCTCCCCACCTTGACTCTTGCTTCTGACCCTCCATACATCTTCCTAATTATCCCCAATATTCTACCAGGAAATTTGAATGCTGTCAGTGCCCTATTCAAAATCCCAGCTAACTCTACTGAATGTCATCTCTGCATAAATACCTGCCAATAATAGTGGGGTCTTTCTGCTCTCTGCATCGCTCCGAATCATCATTGCTCTGTTACTGTTGTCAAATATTTGCCTCCCTACCACAAAACCACATTGATCCATATATCAATTTTGGCAATACCCTAAGTCATTCTCTTAGCTACTGAAGACAAACACTTTATAATCTTGGTTCAAAACTGGAATTGGTCTATATGAAGTTGGATTTAAAGGGCCTTTGCTCTCTGAGTAGTATAGCCACCACAACTTTCTTACAAGGTTGCTGGCACTAATTGTTTAACAAAACCTTCCAAATCTTACATCGCATTTTCCCTCCTAAATTCCAAACTTCCACAGGAATGCCATTTGTTCCTGGAGACTTTAAAGCTGATTGATTATACATCACCATTTTTATCTCATCCTCTCCCATTTCAGCTATTAATTCTTAAGCCTCATCTTTCTTTAACACTGGCATATTTAAATCTTCCCCCAAATGATGCAGTCTCACTTTAATAAACTTCTTAAACAAAATAGCACCAATTTATAGCAAGAGGGTAAAAATCAGTTCCAGTACTGTGACTAACAAAATAAACTAAGTAACTACTTTAACAAATGAACAAAGCATGGAAACACTGGTACATCAATAAAACTCAGGACTCTTACTAATACTTATAGACATCTTAGAAACCTATCCAAAAAAAAAATGATAAACAGTCTCAGTAGTTTAAATTCCAACAAAAACACCATAATCCCAAACTATTCTAATCTTTTATCAAAAAATTGCTTCCAGGCCAAACCTTCACTCTAACCCCAAGACCACCAATGCTGACAGTATAGCAATGTAATTTAACTCAAATTTTACAAACTCCATTCTGTCACTAATCAAAGACAATACACAAACCCCCATCACTAACATACTACTCCTAAATGTAAACAATGATGGTTTTACATTTAAACCTGTGCAGACTTCCACAATACGAAAATTACTACATCAACTAAAACCCACTGTCTTAGCAGCTGATAACTTGCCTGCTGTGTACCTTAAACTAGTAGTAGACATCAAGGCCCTCTCCATCTCAAGTCTAATCAATAGATCCACAATAGAAAATCATGAACTTGACCTATGGAAAGTGTCAAACATCATACTCCTACACAAAGGTGGTAACGCAACTGAAATCCCAGATTACTGACCTACAGCTATCCTAGCCCCTCCATATCCAAAATACCTGAAAAATTTATCCATACCCAAATCTTAAACCACCTTTCCAAAGCTCAACATAGAGTCTGCCCCAGTCATAGAACCACTATTGTCCCCATCAGCTTCTGCAATACAATCAACCAAAATAGAAATGAAGAAAACTTTGTTTCATCCTTATTCCCTGATCTCTCTAAAGCCTTCAACACAATTTTCCATCACAAACTACTGTTTGAACTCGGCATTGTCAGAGTCAGCATTGCATCCCTGTCCTGGTGTCATAGTTACATAACCAATAGACAACCAGATGGGCACCAAGAACTCTTTTACCTCTCCCAGTTATGGTAGGGTGTTCTACAAGGATCAATTTTGGGTCCACTCCTATTCAACATATTCAAAAGTAAACTACATACTGTAACAAACAATATACAGACGGCTCTATACTAATCTGTTCTGCCTCAACCCTCTCCAAACTCACCAAAGTCTCTCTCACTGCAAGCAGAATCCTGGCTAGACAATTTTTGAACCAAAAAACTAATGCTCTTTACACTCCTAAGACACTCACAGAACTAAGACACTCCTTTTATATCTTGCCATCCAATAACACCAAAATAGTAACAGTCACTCAAACAGAGTTATACTAGGTGTCCTAACGGATAAAAAAGCAAAGTTTGACCAATACCTCCTGTAGGACATGAAAAAACCCACATTAAACTAGGCTGCCTTTATAGGTCCAAATTGTACTTCTGACTCCACTAGACAATCCGTAGCCAGAATTTACCCAATCCCAGCCCTTACTCTATGCATCACCAATTCTCACCAACTTGAACAAACTTGGCACATAAATACTTGAGACGTTACAATAAAATTGTCAAGTTCGCTACAAACTCGTCACATAATTCTCACCACTATAAGCTTTAAACAAACTAAAATGGCTTAAACTACCCCACTACTTGTCATGCTCCCAAAAAGTTACTCCTCATAAAATTATCAACCCTCCAGAAAAATGCCCTTCACTCCAGAACTCCTGTGCCAGAGACCCAAGATCCATCAAAAAAGCCCTTCCTACTTACAACCAAATTCAATAATAATGCTGGTTACTCTCTCTACTACATGCTTAAAACTCCAGAACTCTATCCCTCTTTTAATCAGACAAATACAGAAACTACTTAATTTCAAATCTAGACTCAAGCAACACCTAAACAATAACTGTCTAGCCTCATGCACTACACCTGGACAGCCCCACCTATACCAGTAAGACTCTTGTCATACCCATTGTCTCTCTTTTCCACCTCCATCAACATCTTCCTTTTCTTTCCCTTCTCTATCATCTCACCTTTTCCCTCTCAACTATATATACTGCCCATGCATCTTCCCAGTTGTCATCAGAAACTTTTCCTACATACTAGCCTCCTATGTTAGAATGTGAAAGATGTATGCATTCTTTCTCCCAGCCCTGCAATTTTCAAATGCATTACTACTGCATTGCTGTATGTACAGTTTGGGTCTATATCACTTTATCGAAGACCCTATTCTGGGAAAGACTATTTGTCAAACCCACTTAAGCAAAACATCATTTTAGCGAATGATTACTTCAGGGAATTTTTTCAAAGGGAAAGAAAGTAGTTGGCCATCATTGGGAATTTGCCCCTTTCCCCACTACAGTGAGACCTTGGAGTTGGTATATTTAGTTAGGGAGGTATGAGAGGCGCAGCCCTCCCCAAGACTGGGGGTGGGGGGGGGTGAAGCCTCACACTTTATTGAGTTTTAAAATGTGTAGTGTTTGTTACGGTCTGTAGCTGGCTCACTAGTTTGTTCCTTGTGAAAAAATTTACTGAAACAATCATTAGGGGTTCGACGAATAGTCATAAGCTGAATAGACTATTCAACAACACTCCTGTTGCTTGTATGTGCAACAATACTTCTATTTACCATTGTATGTAAAACTGTATAACTATGACTCTAGTTATATGTAAGAAACTAAATGTAATCTATTGAGCTTTTCTCACTGGGCCTCTGTTGAAAATGGGTCATTGCTCAGTCAGAATTTCCCAGTCAACAAATACAAGTAAGTAAATAAAGGTTCCCCATTCTTTTTTTCTATACAGATTTTCATAGAAATTCTGAAATATCTGCAGTATTTCTGTAGGGTCTCTGATTATTTTTCTAGTCATAAGCTCCCAAGGTTTTGCAACATCCTCGGAGCGGTGGCGTTGTTGCCTCACAGCAACAGGTTCTCCCGTTCGATTCTCGGCTTGGGTTGGGAGTGCCTTGTGTGTGGAGTCTGCATGTCCTCCCCGCGGTCGAGTGGGCGTTCGAAAGACATGCGTTGAATGGGCGTGCCTTCGTTGAAGGTTGGGTGTCGGGCTGGCAACTCGACACCATAAAAACCAACTGCCAATCATTAGCGGACCGGAGTTCCACTGTGGCGACCCCTAACTGTGAAAAGCCGAAAGACAAAACTCCTCTTCAATTTTCTACTGCCCAAGTCATTGTGTTAATTGTTTTTCTGTCTTGGGGATATCAACAAATATATGCTTAACAACCGTTCTAAACTTATGCATATTCAAATATTCCATTATTTCTTATTTAGCTCTCAGTTGCTACTATTCTTATTCTGTATGACTTCCCCGCATCTACAATACTTTAACCTTTGATAATACCTCTAAATAATAATTCCTATTACTTCTTTTCAATCTCTTTCATTTCTACTAAATTTTTAACTGTCATTTTGTCCCATTCTTCAATTATCCCATCTGAAGAACTTTGTATATTCCTAGCAAATCTGGAATTGTTTTCACTATCCATCCCTTAAAATCCTCTTTTTTAATAGGTAAGTAGGAACGGATGCATGGTCTGAAATAGTTACTTGATGCATTTCAAAGTTTTCAATTAAATATCCAAGCTCCTGTGAACAATTTCCCTCCAATCTAACATAGTTATTGTACCTTGAGGGAATAAGTAAATTCTGTTTTGAGTTCCTGCTTGCAATTTCACATCTTCCATTCCAAATATTCTTAGATACTTATAAAGAAATCTACTCTCGTTATATTTTCCCTTCCAGATCACCCAAAACATATTAACTCTTACATATCGGGGTCCAGTCCCCATGCATGAAACCAGTTACCACTCCCAATTCTCTTACGCTACTTAAAAACAGTTTTAGGTGGAATATAAATAAATACATGTTAATGTAATTCTCCTTCACTGCCACTAACCCCTTACTACCACAAATCTGCCATTGCTGTCCTCTTCTTTTATCACTACTGGAACCTCTCTCACAATCAGTATCGTCTCCCTTTAACCTTGACCCTGACAAAATGCTGAATACCCACTATGAAACTTCTCTTTGCCAAATTCACATACTCATCTCTATCCAAGTGCATCTCCTGTAACATTATCTGTATCCTACACGTTTTAATATAATTAAGTACACTCTGCTTCTTGCCCATACCTACTGAGCCAGTCACATTCCATGATACAATTGATAAAGCAGGTATTCTGATCAGTTGCTATTACTTTCACATATCGTACAGTACAAATTTTTGAATGCTGTAACTAAATCAAAAGGTGCTTCAACAAAGTATTAGTTTAAGGGTGTGCACACTTATGTAACCAGCTTACTGTACTTTTTTATTTCTCATATTTTTCCCCTAACAGATTTGTTTTTCAATTGAACTGTACAGATTATAGGTCACATTAAAGGTGGAAAAAGTTTTGTAATGATTTACTGTGGTCTCTTTTTTATATGACAAAAACTTGGCATTTTAACAGGGGTGTATACATTTTTTATAGCCACTGTATCCTCAAATTCACTTCAACAGCTTCCCCTAAGCAGCCCAGGATCACATTATATTACCTACTTTATACCTTGTAATGGTATAAACTCCAGACACATTGCAGTCCAAAGAAAAAGAACATTCCTACTTCATCACCTCTGGCATTAACAGCAATCACTGATAAGATCCCCCCCCCCATTAAAGTAGTTCTGCATATTGTACAGAGCAACTTTACAGTGTAACATACAGCTGATTTCAAGAAATATACACATTTCTAAGACAGACAAAATATAGCTACATCTTCAGTTTCATCTTTCTGAACATTACTGATAAAGTCTGAATTATACTAAACAGTCTACAAACTATCTTTTTTCCACATTTCTTGCAGATCACAGTTCAAATTTCATCTTTTGGATATGTTGCATTACAGTTCATCTGTTTATTTCCTCCTTTCAGATTCTTGTTGGTCCTCTACTTCATCATAGTCACTACACAACTCTCGTTCCTGGTTCAAGTCCAATATACTCCTGCTTTTTCTAGTCCACTCCTGTGCTTTTTTGTTGCTAAATTATTTTCCTTTGGAACACTGGAAAAAGTTTTATTGGAAAGCTCTTCTGTGGGTTGTGCTACTGTTAGAAGAATGTGAAGCAGAATCCCCTTCAGCTTGCTGGCTCACTTTTTGTTGGGTAAACTATTTCTTTCTTTACCTGTTTTGCATTGAAGGATGTCTATATGCCTTCAAAAATATATATTTTGAGCACAGCAGAATATAGCAACTTGAATCTCACACCTTCTTCTCCACATTATCTGACTACAAGGATAAATTTGCTCCTCTTCCTAGCGTACAGTGAATAATTCTTTTCCACAAGCACTCTGGTGCTCCTAAATGGTGCTACCTTACCCTTCTACCACAATTTTGTCATTAACAGTAGTTTCTTCTGCTAACATGACTGCAGTTTTGCTTGGCTTCTCTCTCTCAGCCAAATTTGGAAAAACACAACATGCACTTTCAGTTACTAAATCTTGTTGTGGAATACCAGTCAACTTGCTTATTTGTACTTTCATAAATTAATGCAATTTTTCTTCCCAACTTCACTAGTATAGTTGAAAATCTCAGGTTTTCCATGTATGCTTTAGTCCTCAAACTCTACTGTTTTTTTTAAATGGTTCTTCGAAGAGCCTCATATTCAGTGAGACTTTCCCTCAGTTTGACCTCTAACTTCTGCATTTTTATCAGTTCAGCTGAAAGCTACTCAGAGCTTCTTTTATTCTTTCCAGCATTTTGTCATTGGACTATATGTATTTCTCCAATGTCTTACTTGTTTTACACATCTGAATGTATTTAATTTATTTTTTCTTTTAAATTACTGAAAGCAATATCCTATACTAAAGGCTGAAACCTGAACTGCTTTTTGCTGAACAGCTGCAAGGCTCTTCCCCACCAGAGTTTTTCTTTCTCCTTTTCTAGTGGATTTTTTTCTTGCTTTCTCCACATTTCTTCTCTGCTGACATCCAGGCAGGATAGTGACTATCCAGCAACAAAATTATCATGAACTAAGTGCAGTCATCTGGCTGTTTTTCAATGTTTCTGTTTTCACACTGGGAGAGCACTAATCAACCTGTTAGTCTGCAGCCACTCCTCGCAGTTCATAAACCTGTGCATACACATCACAGTCAAGTGTTACACAGAGGGTTTAGGCACCTCCTACTGTGATGCAGGAAAAGTTAACTACCAAATGAAGACAATTAGTACTGAAGAACCAAGTTAAACTCTGTCCTGAAATAAATGCCTATGTTGGTTTTAATTTGTTTAGTTGATCATAACCTCATGTGAAGACTAGCAAATGCATCAAACAACAAATGCCATGAAACTCAGTATATGCAAAATATACAGAAGTATACAACTTTTGAAAGGTCTGGCACTGTTACACTATAAACTGGAACTCCTTTTGCATCTGGGTGCCCCATGACAGTGATTTGGGGGTAGGGGGTGTTAACCTGGATATACTAAAGCTCTCTATGATACTTCCCTATCATGAAGATAGTGATTGTTTTGTCTCAGATGGCTACTAGTATGCCCTGGAAGGGCACTGCTAAAAGCCAGTCACCTAATTAAGAGAAGTCTCACCCGAAAACTCAGTAGAACCTAACATTTGCTAGAAATATGCAAGAGCAGACATGAACCCAAAAGAGAAAAGGCTTGAATAAAAATTCTAATGACCCTGTACCTCAGAAGCAGCTTGTGCAGAGCCAGAATGTGTACAAGAGGATGTCCATCTTGCATGTATCTGGTGCAGGACCAGTTTTCTTTGTACAGAAGGGTTGGTAAGGCCATTCCACCATTGCTGACTTCACTTCTTCTTCCTTACAGCCCTTGCATACTGAAGCTCCCACTTTGGAAGACTCTCCAGTATGAACTACACTACAAGGGCTTTCTACCAAGAAAGCATCTAAACACATTGCACCCGCCAGCAGGACAAGGGAAGAGGGCAATGTCATACTGTAACCAGTGAGACTTTCTCCAGGGCTAAACCTCAAATCCATGCTAACACTACAGTTTAAATGTGACCTGTACAGGTTATAGTGTGTTGCCTAAGAAGGCATCTGCCAAGTCCTACAATTCCACTGCTTTTGCTGTTCATCTCCATCATCTCCAGCTCAGCCACTCATCTCAGAGAAGTGGCTTCCATTAGGGCTCTACAAGTGAGTATGAAACCAAACACGACACTATACTGCACTGATTCAAAAGTGTGTGGACCAAAACAAAAATTAAAAAATAAACACTCCACAACACTGCTACATATTAAGATAATACTGTTTAATAGATTAGAGCTTTTAAACAGTGTTATCTTGTTACATGGCATTGATACTGCATGTATATTCTTTAAATTTTTGGGTTCTTCAAGTGAATCTGCTCAGCATGTCCTTCCAATACTTCACCATCAAGTTTCCTGAGCAGCTAATCAAACTCAGGTTGCCTGGGCTGTAGTGCAGAAGTAAAGTCTCAATGTCATTGCTGTAAGTATGAACAGCATTTTGAATTTACTGTAGTGAATGAATCAATTCAGGGGCCTTCGATCTTCAATAGGTCTGAAACCTAGCATCAATTTGGGGACTAAGAATGCATACCAAAGGAAGCATTCTGAAGCTCCTACTGAATGCCTACATGTAACTTTGATACAGGTAATCAAGCATGCATCTTCAACATCCCAGAGTACAGAAAGCCCTCACTTGAGTATCGGCAGTGTCAAACAACTACCTTAGCTGTATAAGGACTTACCATAAAAATAGATGTCAGGCTGATCCCTGTGGCAGTATCACTAACAGCTGGGATATCCTGCTAGGGATATCCCTACATCCAGTCAAGATACCAAAGTCTAGGCATCTTCCTCTTGTGTCATACATCCAGTGTATGACCTAAGCATGCCAAGACCACAAGGTGTATAAGGGACGTATACGTACGACGTACCTCAGGACTTTCTTGCCCCTAACCCAAAAGCCAAGAAACAAGACAAGAGGCCAGCAAAACACACGTCAACCAAAAAAGGGAGGAGGACAGGCTACCACCTAGGTCCAAACAACAAAACAGGACAAAGGTGGGGGGGGGAGTTATTGTAACAGAGATCAGTCAGACATCTCCTGTTATTTCCATTCTATGATTACTGTTGCAGTATTATTAATTGTAAGGAAGAGTTCCAAAGCATTCTAGGAGTCCAGCGATGAGAAATAAAGCACAGAGCTGGAGTCCAAGACGTCTTGCAAGACAGACCTGGGAAATCTGGACCTACCCTAGAAATGGTATCAAACTTGTAATTCTTTGTAACAGTATGCACAAATGATCAAGTAGCAACTTCCAAGACAGATATGGAATCAAGACCCTTAAAAAGCACCAGAAGAAACGGCAGCTCTAGGAGAACAGGCTTTGACCAAACCTGCAAGCTCTCTGCCATTAAAGTAGTAACAAAACGAAGTGGCAGAGAATATCTAATAGGAAGTAGTTTGCTTTAACAGGAAGACAACTTCCTTGACATGTCAATGTGAATATCCTACATGAACTGCCCACCCTCTACCCTATCCAACTCTCACTCTCTTGTAATTATCCCGTTCATCTTACCCCAGCTCATCCCTTATTTTTCTCCTCTTTTCTCTTCACCTAACCTCCCTACTAACTTTATCTTACCCTCCACCTGTCATATACCTAACTCTCCCCTATTCTTACTCCCCTACTTTAGTCCCCTTCTGAACATACATACTTCTATTTATTCTCCATTACTAACAGCAGCCTTCCTTTTTCCAAACTAAGTTTCAAGAAACTAACAGGACATTTTCTTTGCACACTATTGTTATGTTTCTTACTCTATTTACATGTGCCTTTATTTACATATTTTGACAAAGCTGCATTTATATTGCTCCCCGCACCTCTGTTTATTAAACTAAAAATCTTTGTACAATAGATGTGTGCTATAATGTTTTTATATTCGTAATGTATGCATACAGTAATAATGTTTCTTAGTACTGTATCTTACTATTGTGGTTTACTGACTTGTTTTACTCTGGAGCTTTCCTCCCCATGCCTCTGCTGAAAAAGGGCTTTTGCTCGATCAGACTATCCGGGATAACAAATGTCAAATAAATAAAATAAATAAAAAAGCTGGTCAGACTTTGTTAGATTTGGTTTTGTCAAGGTAATACCTCAGTTGCCTAGGGACATCTAAAGAGTAAAGAAGTTGCTCTCATTTGTTTTGAGGGAGAGGAAAAGGTAGGCAGGTTAAGAGTTTGGTTCGAAGGCATCTCACTAACCAATTTAGGATAAAAGAGTTACTGCTGAGCACAACCCTGCCATTATGGGAAAAAAATAGGGGCCATGACAGTTTACAAGACTTTTAAGGAGCAGTGTAGGCAGGCTCAAAATAGGGGACAGTCATTTTTTCCAAAACATAATTCAGGTCTCAAGGAGTATGAATGGATTTTCTAAGGGGATCCGAGATGAAGAAGTCTTTAAAATTTCTTGATCTCAAAGGTAAATCTAAAGGGAGGCAAGTGGAAATGGCTGACAAACATTCTTTTATATAGCAGTATGCCAACCCTGAATCGAGCAAGTCATTCAAGCAAAACAGAATGTTAGGAATATCCACTTGATAAGAGTTCTAATTCTTCATGTGGATCCATAAAGAAAATATCTTCCATTCAGAAACCTAAAGATTTTCTGTATCTGCATTTCTGGTCTCCACTAATACCTGGAAAATATCCTCTGAAAACTGGTGTCTTAAATGGTATTAAAGAATCAGATCATCCGAAGGGTTAGATTCAAAATCTGAACATTTGGCTGTATAAGGCAGCCCTTTTGCTATGTGAACAAATCTATCTTGTGAGGTAACTTGAGGTGATTGCCCTGGGAGAGATGAAACACAAGGGTGAACCAATGCTATCTGGGTCAGAAGAGAGTCACAAGAAAGATTTCTGGCTTGTCCTTTTTGACTTTCTGGAGGATTCTGCGAACTGGAGGAAGGGGAGAGAAAGCAGGAAAAAGACATGGTGCACATTTTTTAAGCTTATACGCATAGAATTCATAAAACAACCTGAGCTGCCTGTTCTGACTGCAGGCAAAGAGCTATAGGAGGAAAAAGCCACTGATGAACACTGTGAAGGAAGATCTCTCTGTTCAGCATCCATTTGTGAGGGTAACCTGAGATTTGCTCAAAGAACCTGTCACTGAACTAGTCTGCTGAAGGAATGTAAACTGCCTGAAGGAAAAGATTGTTTTGTACAGTTATTTCCCAAAGTGATCATTGCAAACCTGCAAAAGTAAAAAGGTCTCTTGCTGCTTTGCTTGTTTGCGTGCCGCAAATCCGTGGGGTTATCCTTGAATAGCTGAAGGGTGCCGGAGAACCAAAGTTAATGTAGAGATTGCAAATCCCATTGCTTTTACTGCCTTGATATTTCCATGGTCCTTACTGTCCTTCCTAGACCATACCCCCTGAACCTTTACATTCATGAAACAGGCTCCTTGGGCTAGGTCTGAAACATGTGTAAAAACGTCTTGGCAAGGGGGAAACTAGAAAGGGCAACCATGGATTCAGAGAAATCTAATTGCTCCACCAGTGAAGTTCTCTTTTGACAAATGGCAAGAGACAAACTGGAATGTTTGGGAGGGTGATAAAACTGCATCCAGACTGATCTGTATGGTGTAGTGGGCTAGTGCAGTATGCTGTAGTTGACAGGAGCCTGAGTTTGAAACATGGCAGGAATAATTTAGACGCCACTGAATCTTGTTCACGTGGAGGTTTGGCCAAGAAATCATAAAAAACAGTAGAGGCCATAAACTCCACGGTTTTCAAAATCTCTCTTGCCAAGATCATATCTATGGGATGAAAATAATCCTTCAGGAAAGGCACTTTTCCTCAGTAAGAAAGCTGTTATTGACAGGGAAATCAGCGTGGAGCCCAGAAACACTAGATCCTGGGAGTGAATCAGACTGAAGTTTTTGATGTTTATGGTGAATCCCAGACAGAGAGAGAAAGAAGATGATTAATTGTAAAGTAGAGGCCTAGGAGGAACACATTGTCTAAATAAGGGAAGATATGAATTTCTTGAAGTCTGCAGAAACTAACCAGACCTAAGCACTGTGTGCAAATTCCTGGTGTCACAGAACGCTCAAAGGGAAAAGCACAGAGCTGAAAAGGATACCCTGAAACAAAATCCTAAAAACATCCTGTGATCCATGTAGTATGTGTGTGCCCAAAGTCACCAAAACATGTTGGTGCAATACAAAATCATAGAAATGAAAGACTTGAATGAACATTTCAAATCATGCGATACAAAAACAAGTGTGACAAAACTAGAATGGGCCACCATTTCACCTCTTCTATGAACTAGGAAGAGTCTTAAATAAAAAACGTGACCCACCTGATGAGCACGGTCCAGTTCTGTGGTACACTGGAGAAATAACTCATTCAAAATTGGAACTGACTTGAAGGGACAGGAAGAATGCCTGCCTTGAAAAGACAAAGTATGATATTCTGTACACTTTGAGTGACAGAACCTGGGGAACTGTGGTGACTGATTCCCAAGCCAGAAGGGATAGGGTAAGTTTCTCGTACAGAAGGTTAAGGGTAGACCAAGGGGGGGATACAGAGGCAAATAGTCACAAGGAAGCTAGTTTGTCAAAACATAGGGTTTTAGACCCTTTACATTCCTACTTAGTTTTACCATGAGGTCTGTTTTTTGTGCATCTTTTTCCTTTTTGAGGGGCATTTTGATATAAATGAAAAAAGGGTCAGCTTTGGCATTGTAGTTTCTTTGAAATTTAGGGATAGGAGACAGAAAAATCTGTTTAAATTTCATTTTTTTTTACCTTTCTCTCTTGAAGGCTCATAAAAATGTCAGCAGCAGCTGAACCATACAGAGAATCCCTATCCAGAACAGCATCCAAGAATCAAACCTTCTCAGAACACAGCCAGTAACAGCTGCTCTGGAAGAAGCATCAGCTGCATTTAATAGAATGCTGCTAGGTTCAGACACATCAGAAAATGTGTTTTCCAAATCCCCAAAGACAGAAAAACATCTAGTCACAAGTCTGGTAATTTAGAGCATGAAAGGTGCAACTGGAAGAGGTGTACACCTTCTTTCCATATGTGTTAATAGTCCTACTATCCTTATCATTTGCCAGGATATTTAAAGAGGGTAAGAACTCAGTAGGTTTATCAGACTCCAGGGAAATGACTGCAGGGTACGATGGTGGGGGTCTTATAAAAGAATGTATGGGTATCTGACACCGAGACTTCTTAGGAGCTGGAGGGCGGGTCTCAAGATTCAAAGAAGCCAAATGAAAGTGTCTTCCAAAGCCTCCAGAATCAGAGTAATGGCATAGAGTTTAGGCAACCCCATGAATATCAACTCACTGGACCTCTTCTGTATATATCCAACACCTGCTTACCCTCCCACTCAAAATGCTGCAGCCTCTTAGACACTATATCCCCAAAGGAAGGGGCCACCAGAGTGGAAGTCAGGGGACACAGCGTCCTCTTCCTCACACTCATTCCCCACAGTGGAATGTACCTGATAAGAGCAAGCTAAGGACTCTCCATCAGTTTCTGATTTCTTCCTCAGAAGAAGAATCCATCTGTCCCTTCTGAGGGGAAACAATGGAAGGAGGGAATAGTAAGACTAGACACGTGAAGACTTCAAAGATAGTAAAGCCTTGAACAGACATTGGGAAAATTCATACCACTCCTCTTAAGGACCTCTGACAACTGGGGTTGAAGGAGAGATATGCTTCATCTGCTTTTCCTTAAATGGAAAAGGAGCTTGGATGTTACGAGGAGGCTCAGACCCCAATGTACCTCTATGTGGAAACCTGGTACTTCCTCTCAAAACAGAATCTGAGGAATGCCATTAAGTACTTCTGAAATAATTGGCTTTGTCCCCCTTCTCTGCTGAGGCAAGCATATAATTGGTTGGTGTGGACATGCTAAAGGGCTGCACACTGTGGCCTCTGGTGGGGTCTTGGACAGGGAGAGCAGCTGAAGTAGACAGCAGTCCAAGGACTCATCAAGAGAGACAGCGGGGATTTCTCTGGGTCAGACCAGACAGCTAAAGCATCTGTTTTACATTTTTCCAGCTGATGTGGGACATCCAAGCAAGACAGGGTCTGTCTCCATTAGTCTTTGGTTTTCTAAATATGCCTTGAGGGAGGAGAAATGGCTCCTAAGGTGCTTAGGTTTGAAAGACTGGCAAATCCAACAATTTTTATAGTTGGGCTGGAAGCAAGAAAGTTCTGTAGTAGTTTGTTCCTGCATTTCCCTTATATATTGTAGTCTTGGGTGCATTTAGACCATATGTCAGATATATGGAGCAAAAGAAAGACATCTAGGCTTTAATATCCTGGCTGTATGTATCGCTATCCCTAGCAGGATATTCCAACTGTTAGGTATACTGCAACAGCAATCACATGATGGATATCTGGTAGCTTTCATCCTCTCAATCCCAGAAAAGCCTTACATTTGTTTCCACGTCATGGTGGGACTCACAAAGCTCCCTTTGCTTCTTCTGGAGATTTTCCCCAGCATACGAAAACATGCACATCACAGTTGGTAACGCTCAAAGTGTTTACACCACACAGTTGTTCTTGTTCAAAATAGCTAGACACAAACTCAGTGAGATAGAAGGGGGTGCACTGCTAGTCATAGCCTATGGCAGACACATGCAAAGTAGATGCCAGATGCTGGTCTTAACAGGAATAACACAGACAGGAGGTAGTACCCCTTGTCTGTTCTATAAGCCATATTAATCAAGTTGTTAGAGTTCTTCCAGGCTGATTTCAAGGCTAGCAACTATGGAATGCAGAACAAAAACTAGTATGGTTCAATGTTGCAAAAGATTTAAGTACTGTGCCATCTCCTTCCATCTTGTATCACCCATAGTACTGCTGAATCCTATCTGTTTGCTATCTTTATGAAAACTGCCCTAAAAGGTTGAACGTCCAAGGCAAACAGGAATGCTCTTCTCCAGGAAAGATGAAGACAAAGGTTCTTTTTTGGAAGGGGTGGATCTTACACAAAGTTACATACTTCCTGCTGAGTATCAAAAATCTGGTCCAGAGTACATAATAGGAGCTAGTTCGTCTGCACCCCTATCAGGAGAATGCTCCATCATGTTTTTTTCCATGTGGCAAGGGGATGGATCTGGCCAGGAAGCCATATTCTAATGCCTTAACTCCAAAAACTCCACATGGAGTCCTCAGAAAAATATGGAAACCTGGTTAGTCTTGACAGCCTCCAGTTTTTTTTTTTTTTTTTTTTTTTTAAGTGAAAGTGGATAAAGCACTCCCCAAGGCCATCAGAAGACAGCTTTCACAGGTTGCTACTACTGTCACCTAACCTCAAATGCTATTAAGGTTAAGGCTTCACCTGAACAAGAAACAGGATGTCTTGGTGGGCTTTACTAGTCCTGATGGATCTAACAGACTATTGTGTTACCGTTGGAGAAGCCAGCCACCCAGCTGTCAATAGTCAACACCACCACACTAGAATTCAACAAAAAAGCTGTTGATGACACTCCTCTTGATGTCTCTTTTTTGCCAACGTGTCACCTATGGAGAGCTGCAGAGAAGCAAAAGGAGAACTGTGATGATCCAACTAAATGATGAGCCAATGACTTTTGTCAATTACCTTTAGATGGAAAGTGCTCCCTGGATTGCTCATCTCGCTTATTTTAGGACAGGGAGTTGCAAACTCCCAAGCCCTTGGGCCAGGATGCGGCTCACTGGCATGTTTACTCTAGCCATGAACTTTTACTGTAAATCCTGCCTGCTTCTCCAATTAGAGAGGAAAAAAAGTCTGGTTGCTGAACCACATTGACAAATGTCTGCCTCTAGTATCTCCTCTCTTTCACTGGCTTGACTGTAGAAACACAGAGAGAAACACAGACTTCCTGCAGCACAAAACAGACCAAGAAGAAAAACACAGATTGTAAGCACTTCTACATACAGGTTTGTCTGAACTCCAAAAAGTGACAGCATGAGACCAGCTGCCCAGCAGGAAAACCTTGTAATACCATTTTGTTTTCGACACCAAATGATCTGCACCTCTCTATACAATGTGCAAGTCACTTGGTAAACAAAACATGTATGAGTATGTGTGTTTGTGTGCGTCAAACTGACTGAGGGAGGCAATATACCTGTTTTGTTGGGGGAGGACTTCTCAGTCAAGCTACATTCTTTCAATATCAAATCTAGAATTACATGCGTTAGAAACATCCATTTCTGTTTCATCATAGAAGAGAAATGTATTATAGAAGCCATCTTTACTTAATCAGAAACTCATTCAAACAAAATGAAATCTGTCCTGAAACACACTGATTGCCAAACTGTTTGTTTGACATTTATTGATCGGGTTTGTCTGAGCTTGTGCCCTTTTATAGTGAAGGCCTGGGGAGAAAAGCTCCAAAGTTAACATTTTATACAAATTATATAAAAAAAATAGAATCAGTGGAACAAATAATGCTAGTCAAACATTTGCAGAACAGAAGTAGAAATACACAGGTTAGCAAAACAAGTCATACTAGTAAGAACTTCCAAGGACAAACTGTGCACACAAGATGTCTATTGTACACAAGCACAACTTTAAGTACAGATTCAAAATTATATATATATCTTGTGAAGGATATTCAGTGGCCAACTGTGTTCCAGGAAGAGATATTATTGAAAAGGGATTTCAAGTAAGAAGTGAGGATAAAGGGGAATTAGGTCAGAGCAGGGAGACAAAGATGTAGAGGAAAATGCGAGTTGATGGTCAAGAAGGAGAGACGTGGGAGTTGGTTTGTCAAGTATAAGAAGAAAGGGAAATAAGAGAGAAAGATATAGGAGGGGAAAAGGAAGAAAAGTATAAGGTAACTGGGGCAGAATTTGGAGGGGAGTAGTAGGAAATAGTTATAGTTTACAGACATTTTGAAGAATGTACAGTGTGCACAAATGGAATGGAGATATGTATCCCATCTACACCTGATGTACCCTTTTGGTATATATTATTGTTTAATACCAATTTTTATTATTAAAATTTATCAGTTTTCATTTATTGGCAACATTAAATCAATATTACTTTTCAAGATTGCTAAAATATTTTGTCTTATTTTTTGCCAATAAATTACCTACCTTTTTTGCTCACATTCAAACAAACAGCAACATATTCTACCTTTTACTTTATTTAGATCAGAGGTTGGAATGCCTGTGTGTGTCTTTGAGAGAGAGACTTTTTTGGGGGGGTCGCCACTTGTCCAGCCCTTAAGCCTGGTGGACTCGTCTTCATCTGGCCCTTGATCCATCTGTTTTATCGTCCTTTACATCCCGAATATGCCTGAAACTGAAAATTTTTTATAACACTGTCCTTTTCTGGATTTTTTCTGGATGTCTCAAGGGCAAGATTTGCAAACAAAGCTAATTTTTCTTGATTAGTACAAGCAGTTGCTTCCTTGAATTTGTGAATCCCTTTATTTTCTTTGCTAATGACTCTAAATACAAATGATGGAGTGAAGAGAGAACATCCCAACCTGCTTCTTCTGTTCAGTTTGTCAGGTAAAAACTCCTCTACCTCAACCCTCATCTCAGACTCTACATATACCCTCATTACAAATCCTATTATTCTACCAGGGAATGCAAATATATTGCCAAACTCAAAACATTTCAGAAGTCTCCCTCAAATGGAAGTGTCTCCCAGCCTGCAGACCTTCCTGCACTTTTTCAGTTTCAATCAATGGACTTGCTCTAACATCTGTCACTATGTTTGGTCAGATCATTTTGGACTGTAGTCTGCTGCAGATGATGTGTTAGTGCATTTAAATATTGAGAGATTATGTTAATGAGTACAGCACAAGGAAGAATCATGGAGAGATGGGGATATGTCTCCTGCGGTGAGTGTCCTGAAAGAGACTGTGTTAACAAAGGAGGTAGATGGAAGATTGTGGTCCAAATCGACACTATGTTTTTATTTTAGTCCATGTTGTACAGGTCTTTGGGAATGACAGTTTTTGGGAGTGAACTGATAACTTGGTTTGAATTCTCGTTCTGATCACTGGCAGTATTCACTATGTTAAACCATTTAGTCATGTTGCACTGTTTTTACTGTAGGACTGTTTCTGCTCTTCTCTTAGTTATATTTGTTTTGCTTAGTAAGATTTGTTTTCAGCAAGTCTATCCATATGTTTATAGTTAATTTGGTTTTAATTTTTTCATTATTTGAATGACAGTTTCTCAAAGTTAAGTACTATAATGAACTCTTAAAAAAACAAGTCAAATGACTCAAAAACTTGCAAACAGTAATAAAAATAAAAAAAGTGAGCCACCAAGGCAGTATTTCCATGAAACACTAATTTATTTAACATTAAACACTGTCAAAGTAAAACCGGTACTTGCGTATTATCGCAACCACACTGCAAACAGGAGATGAGGCTCATTTCCAATCTGTTCTCCTGCCGAGGTGCGTTATATATAGCTCGCAAAGATTTGGAGAACAAGTTGGAAGTCTGTGTCTTTACTTCATTTGTTATTGGTTTTTAAGTTTAGAATAAAAGGAAGGAAACGTAATTGATAACTATCATCATCTGGAATGGACTGTGCACCCGTTATACATGCACAGCTGAGCAGCTTGTGTGATTTATGTTGAATTTCGAGTGACATACTTCCAAAAATTATTAATTAAACAAAGAAACAATATATTGGTTTTGCTGTTGGTTTCTATTAATAAAAGAAAAAAACACCCTGCAGAACAGATATCATTAATATGTGGAATGGCAGCTGAATGAACTAAAACTTCCCAACGGTCCACAGCAGTAGGCAAGGTTCACAGGTTTTTAGTACACTTGTTCTTTCTGCTGTTCCCATTAGGATTCAGTAGAGGGATACGGTTAAAGTGCTACCTAAAAAGCTAGAATATGTATTAGCCGCACCAGCCAGACACAGCTGGGCTAATATACCCCCATAGTGCCGAATGTTTAATGGTGCATCCCATCATCTTTTAAACGTGGTTGTTGCTCTATTGTTTCGCATATAAAAGGTGATGGTGAATGTCTAACTAAAATATACATTGAAAAAAATAAAGTGCAATCAACAACTACTGTATACCAATACCTTACTCCGTGGTGACATTTTCATACGGGTAACACACTGAAATAAAATACCCCCACCACAAATTGCTATGTAACTGCAGTCTAAATCATGTTTATATAATGTGGTTGCAATAATACATAAGTACCGTAAAACCAACTAAGCGCTTTCGTCAAGAAACATCATGTTTCTTGGCAAAAGCACTTAGTTGGTTTTACTTTGACAGTGTTTAATGTTAAATAAACTAGCGTTTCACACAAATACTGCCTTGGTGGCTCGCTTTTTTTTTATTTTTATCACTCTAATGAACTTTGTATGCATCAAGACTAGCAAGCAATACTTGAGTTTCCTTAAACTCTGTTTCCCTATGTTTCATCACTGTTCTATTAATGTTACCAGATGTTTGCCTCTCCTCCACACAAAAAAACATACTGATCCTTATCTACCAGTTCTGGTAAAATCTTTACCATTTTTTTAGCTAATACAAACACACTCATTATAAACATGGTTTACAATTGAAATAGATCTAAAGGAAGCTAGATCTGAAGGGTCTATATCTTCCTTTGGTAATTTAGACCCTGATGCATTTTACAAGATACTGGTACTCCTCCCCTTTTTAAAATATTGTCGAACACAATCTTCATCACACACACTCCTCTTTTAATGTCCAAATTTCCGCAGGAATACCACCCGTTCAGACTTCCCTTACCCGTTTGATTTTGGCATAACAAAGCATTCCATAAAGGTTACTGTTTGCTCCTTTTCTCATTTTCCCCATTCATCTGCATTACAATTTTCATAACAATTTTAAAATCTCTCTAATAATTTAAAGGATCTCTGGTTATTTTTCTTTTCATACGCTCACTATGTTTGGCAATAACTCATTCTAATTTCTTTTGCCCAAGTCATTCTGAAAAAAATGTTTGCAGTCTACACTTATCAATAACACCTGCTTAACAGCAACCTTTCTAAATTTCTGCATTCTGTCCATATATTCCTTTTTTTTTCCTTTAGCACTCTGCAGTTGCTCCTCCTCTTATTTTTTTAGATTTCCCTTCTTCTGCAGTACTACAATCTTTCTTAACCCCTCTAAATAATTCTTATTATATATTTCACATATATCTCTTATTTCTACACTTTGAGTCCATTTTCATTTTATTAT